>NC_079372.1:4317500-4617500 GCF_021018895.1 Seriola aureovittata | reverse complement strand
TGACATTTACACTGACTGTGGTAATGTTAACAGCATTTCTCCAGACAGGCTCTAGTTTCTGACTGAGACGTTCACTGTCTGATAAAGTAGGTCATATTGTTTAGCCATAACAAATCCGTTATCACCTGGTATGTAGTGTGGTTAGTGAATTATAATAAATGAGATCTTTCATTCTCATGGGAGGCTGGTATTCTCATACACCCATTACAGTTGAGGAATATAGTGTTTTAAAGATTTCAACAAGACCACATTTTAAGCCCAATTTAAAGGAAAAAAGAAGTGAAAATTAACTGTATATATCTGTACCAAAGAGTTTGCCTTTATGTATATTACAGTTATGTACAGTTTCTAACAAATCTTATATCTTAGCTAAAATTATTTAGCTGGGTAGCTGTGTTTTAATAAAAGCGTATGGATGATGTGTTCGAGTTCAGTTGTATGTATGGCCAACTGTTCAATAATGTCAATGTTTTTACCATAGAGATGGTGAGATCTGATGTTATGTAATGGTGTCTCAAAATCGATCATTTCAAAGTAACCTATGTATCTGTTGAGGCCTAGGTATAAACAAAATTTACATCATTCAAGAGTATAGACTTTGTGTGAGCTGTCAACTTTACAAGACTGTAAAACAAACACAAAATAAACACACCATACAATAAAACAGATGTTCATACGATACAAAATGACTGTGTCAGGCTTGTTTTTCTGAGTTTATTAGCTATTTGACATATAGACGTATAGAAGCTAACTGCAATAGGATATTATTCTTGGGTTTATGAAGCAGTAAAAGACTACAAAATTCCAATTAACCAAACGTATATCACTATGACTTAAAAACATAAAAGAGAAAACAAAAAAAAAAAGGCAAGAAATATGAAGAGTTTGATCTGCGTCATGGAATTTCAAGTTGCTTGTCTTGAACCTTGAATGTCGTCGAAGTGGACCTGAATCACACTGTTCCTGTGGTCCGTGTGCCCATCAAGGGTTTTCTGTAAAAGAGTAAAATATGCTCTTATAGATATCTGTATCTTCTGGATTTAAGATGCTAGGTCTTTGCTGGCTCCTAACCGTCATCATACCGAAGTTACACTAAAGGGAGAAGATCAATGATTTACAAAGAAAGCAGGAGTATTTTATAATGACGAACATGCAGCTTAGACTTAATGAGCGGATGTTTTGGCTTGTAGCTTCTAAAGATTAAGTAAATAAAAATTTCAATAAAACTGAATTGAAATAATCCATACAAAATTGTCTGTAGGCCCAATTCTTACATAATCCAATTCTTCAGCAATACACATTAAATGTTATAAAGTAAATTTTCACCGCTTCTAAAAAGTAGATCTCACAAAAGACCACATGATAAACAAAAAAAACAACTACCCAGCTAACTGTGGGATGATTATCGATGTCAGTATTAACATGTCCAGCTGAGCTAAGATTGAGTATACACTGTAAATAAGTGCAAAAACCCCAAAAAACAAACATATTCTCTCTTGGTTTGCAGTTAGACATTAGTTAGAGTTTTGAATATCTACAACTTTAATGACAACTGCACAAATCCCACCTGATGAGGATCATGTGATTTGATCAAAAGCTCCAAAATAGCCACTTAATGGACCTTGAGGTTGTATTGTTTTGTCAATTGCTGTTTCCAAGGTCAAGAATGACGTTTGAAGCTTAAAAGCCTTTTTTTTATTCTCAAACCTCTGATATGATTTGTAGGTTTGAAGGTTGTTAAGCTGCTTCAGTTTCACAGTCCTGGTATTGTTCATGCTTGACTCCCTGTCACACACCTCTGCTTTTCCATCCTGTGACAATATGGCCAACGCCTGCCGTAACAAATCCTACAGCCAGCATTCATACTCTCCGTACCAAGCTCAAGAGCAGAGATGTTTGCTTCCCGGCTTTTGTTCCGTACCTTCAGACTTCACCTGTTTTGCATTAACACTCACCTGTTCCCTCCACCTCAAAGTCATCCGGCAGCAGTTTGTCCTGCCGGTTGCCGAGAGTGAAGGACAGTAATGCCAGGAGGAGGGCGTCCAGGATGCTGATGATAGCCAGGATGTAGGCCCAGCGCACCGTGCAGTTCCCCAGGTTGTACTTATCCGTCCTCTGGCCACACATCCTCTTCACCTCAGGAGCGTCCCAGCCGTCCGGGTAGATCATGCAGCCCATCACCATCAACGCGGCTGTGGTGGAGGGAGGACACAGAAATGGCAATTGCATAATGTGGTAATTAAACCTTCTGTGCTCTTACTCTCTACTCTACTATGAGGGAGGTTTTTTTTTTGGTGTCCCAACTGCAGGATACAGCATGATAATAAAGTGCCAAAGGTATTTTCATTTTATGTCACTTTATACATTTTTACTTCATACACAGCTACATTTACTTGAAAGATATAGTAAGTGGTTACTGTACATTAAAATGAACATTTTACATTTTGAAAAAAGCTTAGAAAATAAAACACAGTAAGGTTAAAATATTGGTTCCCAAAACTTGAGACCCTTCACAAAAAACTGAGCAGCTGTAGCTCCTCATCAAAACATTTCTATGGTTTGCTAGCAGTTCAAACAAAGTGGCATTTCTCCTCTAAACTTCTCAGGTCTTTTCATTTAGATAACAGTTTGAGGCCCAAATAGACCTCAGATTGTTCCAAACGTCACAAAAATGCGAAGATATAAATAAATGTGTGTCACAGCACCTTGTTTTTTCTTCGTTCCTACCTCATTAATCATCTAGTAACCCCGTTAGATTTATCTTGTGACCCTTTGGAAGTGCCTGGGCCCGGTTGCACAAAACACCTTAAATTTTCTACTTAAGTATGACACTTAATGTTTAATTTCTCCTGAGCTGAGGGGGTTACCGAAGGGTGTTGCACAGAATCTCTTAAAATGTTTCCTTTATTGAGGAAAAGGTTAAGTAATTTACAGCAATGAAAGAGATTTTTACAGCGGTAAAATTCTACCGTTTCCATGGAGACTGTTTGTGTGCTGGCATTAGCTTGTGATGCCTGTTGTCAATTTTGGGAAGACAGTAACAGTAAAGAAGTACGCTGCCATCTCAGCTATCAGAGCAATCATTACGCTGTGGAAAGAAGAGGATCCAACTCTAGACGGGAGGACAAATCATAAACTGACTGACTACCTGTAATTCCTCATCGTTAAGGGGTTCCACTGGGTTCCACTGGGTTCCACTGGGTTCTCCCACTCTTCTTGGGATCGGTTCATTTTCTTCATTTATCACCATAAACTCATTCATGTTACAGTTCAGATAGAGTCAGAGGTACCTTTAGTTTTTTCCTTATTTTGGTTGCTATGGTCTTTTGTTCAATTGTTTAACAGATTTTAAGTGACTTCTTAAGTAAGATAAGTAGAAAACCTTAAATACTTCAACATTTTAATTGTTGTTTTATGCAACTGTTTTTATTTTAAGGAAACCTTAACTCAGACTTTAAGGAACATCTTAACTTAAGGTGTTTTGTGCAACCAGCCCCAGATCCTTAGGTTGGGAACCACTGGGCTAAACTACCTGACTATATCTAAAGTAGATGATTTAGCTCCACCTCCTGCAGCTACATCACTAAAATGCTGTTGCTGCATCAGTATTAACAATCTAATTTCATCCATAAAGAGCTGTCAGTCACACACAACACAGGATTTTAACTTGTAATGTAATAATTTGACATTGTTGCATTATCTGAGTACCTCTTCTACCACAGGTTATATAGGCCTTTGTCATGTACAACTATATATGGCTAATTTCCTTGGCCCTAGTATGTTTCAGGTGCAAGTTTAGATCAGTTAACAACACAGCAACACCTGATCTTGTTACATGTAACCAATCCACCATCAGAGGTGTCAGAGTCTGGGTGGAAACTGGATCCTTTATTGGCTTCCACTGTGAAGAACAGCGCATCAAGAACAAAGACACACATCGCACCTGAAACCAGAGAGGTGCGAAGGCGGCTCACAACAGCATGAGTTTATCACCTCAGTTTATCACAAGCACAGGTCTCACTCATCCCTCAGAGTTTTTTACGTTAAGATGCAGAACTTTGGTAAAGATTCAAAAGATCTTTTTGCAGGATGTGTGCTTTCATGACCAAATGTAAAGAAGAATAATTTGGATAATTACATGCTGATGCTAAAACAGAATATAAGGTTTTTTTAAGAAGCAGAAGTCTCCCCAGATGGTAACCCTTGAACCTAGTTAAGATTTTAACCCTAACTCATGAAAACAGACTCATTTCAAACCTCCAATTTAAACTCATTGTACAGAATGTCTTTATGACACTAAAAAAATAAACCTAATTAAAAGAATACCAGAATATTAATAGTATGATGATCGTTTAGGGATTCCTATTAGAGATTTTAGTGTGATTTTCTTTTGAGGAATTGATTCAAAATGAAGGTCAAGCAGATAAACCAATTTGCAATTGATTTAATTTAGATGAGTTTAGATGCTTCTCATTTCATGCTGCCTTCAGGGAGCGGGGAAATCAAAATCCCACTTGATATCCAGCTTCACAGTAAAGCAGCATCGTATAGATTTGTCACTCAGCTTCACCGGGTTGAAAGCTTTTTTAGTCAAATGAAATGTGACCTGAAACTATGAATTATACAAAATTATGTATTTGGTTAAACAGAATGAACCATTTCATAGTGTATATTCTTCTTCTTCTTCTTCTTCTTCCTCTTATTATTATTATTATCATTATTGATGCACATGATGGACATGTAAGCAGCATTTTAATGTAGCTGGTGGAGTTAGTTTTAGCTGCTTTAAGGTATTTTAATAGGTAACTATGCATCTGATTTTAAACATGGGTCATATATAAACAACTAACTAGTAACTTATACTGTCACATAAATATAGTCCAGTATAAAGTACAGTATTAACCTCTGAAATGTAATGTAGTAGAGGTATAAAGAAACATAAATTGGAGGTGTACATAAGTAGGCTGGAGTAACTGTAGCTTCACACCTCTCCCTCACCCGAGGCCAGCTGCATCCAGGCGCAGATCCTGTAGACGTTCCCGGCGTTGCAGAAGAAGAACAAGCTGAAACAGACCATGGTGCCAACAATCAGCAGCATGGAGGTCCCCACGAAGAACATGGCGGTCCTGAAGGCCGGAGAGGGGATGGAGCTGAAGTCCAGCACGCTGCCCTTACAGATGAGCTCCGAGGTCAGCGCGTTGCCGATGCAGTAGTGGAAGAGGCCGAAGTATCCGGCCTGCGGGGTGTTGACGCTGTCCCCGATCCAGAAGGGCTGGATGAAGACCACCACGGTGATGATGACGAAGCAGATGGTGAACACGGCCCACATGACGCCGATGGCGCGGGAGTTTCTCACATAGTTGGTGTGGTAGATTTTGGCGGCCTCCTGGGCTGGAAGCAGATCCATAGCGAGCAGAGAAAAAAAGTTTGTGTCGGATTTTACAGCTTTTCTGAAAAAGATCTCTCTTTAGTAAAACTGTGAAATGTTTTGATGTTGTTCTCAATCCATATGTCCCGAGTCTTTACTCAAACAGACACACACAGAGACACACACACCTGTTGCGGCTGTGGCTGCTCCGCGCTGAAAGAGGTGGCTCAGGATTCAGCACCCTGGACAGCACCTTACCTTGACACGTGGCTCTGACGTCAGACGTGGACAGGTGCAGAACAGTGTGTTGGCCCATTTTCTTTTCAACGACGAATTTAAATTTCAATTTAATATATTATCAGAGGAGGAGGAAGTACACAGCTTCATTACTGGAGTTACACTACAGACCCTCTCGGTCAAACATGACTCCAATACAAGTGAAAGTTCTTCAGTCAGATTTTTACTTGAGTTAAAGTTAAAGTACTGGAGTACTTGATTTTAAAAACATTGTTGTACACATTTACAGAACCTAATGACTCTGAAACAACCCACTGACTGATCAACGAAAGGAGACATTGTTTCATTTTGTTTTTAGTCAGTGATGAAGTTTGGTCGTGGTAAACGCAGCAAACATTTCAAACTAGATGAATCTTTCTTTATTTCTAAAGCTTCAAACACAGACCTCAGATCAGACGATGGTCTCTGGTGAAGAATCTTCTGCCTCATCTTTATCTAACGTCGCCATCGTTAGGACGCTGACAGGTTCAAACATGACTGACAGTGGAGGAGTTGGCTGTGATGGATTTTTCTCCTGTGATGAACACAGTGTATGGTCTATCACATTTTCAAAATGAAAGAAAATTAATTCCTCTGACTAAAAGCTCTGCTTCAAAGTAAGAATACTTCATAGAAATCTAGTGGAGTCAAAAGTTCAATGTTTTGTGTTTTAGGTGTAGTGGAGTAAAAATCACAAAAAAATGTATTTAAGTACAGGACTCAAGTAAATGTACTTTGTTACCGTCCACCCCTGTATATTCTATACATAACTTAATGGAATGAAGGAGCAGCTGGATCAAAGTCATCCAACCTGCTGGTCAGCTGTGAATGAAACCCTTAAAAACCCCTTTGACCCAGCATGAGCAATCCAACAGTGTGTTCATAGTACACCAAGCAACCCAGAATTATGAACCAGCACAACCAGAAACAACACAGCACCTTTGTCTGTGTAGGCCTACAGTTTTGCATTAAACAGTATACCTTCACCTGCTCAAAAAGCAAATACAAAGAGGCTGTCAGGTTCAAACACTAAGAAAACATCCAGCATGTCTCTGTAACATTTTCTGATAAAGGCTTTATAAGTGGTAATTCATGGCTCTATCACTGGTTAAAAAATCATTTAGTAATGCTTTACAGATTACTTGTAAGCCATTAACAACAGCAACTTTTAGGTTAGCAGTTTGTGGAAAATCCTCATCCAGCATGACACATCAGGGAGACCCCCCCCCCCCCCCAAGGTTTTCAGGTTATTTTTATAATCACGGCAGTTTTTGCTGTTGAAAGTCACATTAAACCCATGGATATGGACTCTGACAGTTTGCTGAGGTTTATGGGCGATGCACAGCAAGCTTAAAATAAAAGGTTTGCTGATATTAAATTCAATATTGTTCCAGCCGAGGCTTCATATTGGAGCGCTGCTTATCTGAAAACTTTCTGCCGGTGACAGGAAGACAATAAGGGTTTTATTTTGATGAGTTGAAAAAAGAGAGCTCTCACGTGGATAGATTATGGCTTTTGTTGTCGCAGAGGATGTTGGGGAGTTCAGCTGCATCACAGCGCGCTGAACGACAGTGAAACACTGTCTGATTTGGCTCAGAGATGGCACATATGTGGGAAACCTAACACTACACACATGTGGGCAGCTTCAAATCACACAGCACACTTGTGTTTGCCAAAACCAGCTGGTCTGTGATGCCTGATATCAAAACAGAGATCTCGCTAACGCTGGCGGGTCCAGCTTTTTCTGCTCTCTCTCTCTCTCTCTCTCTCTCTAACTCTCTCTCTCTGCTGTTCAGGAGACTGTTTTGTTGCCATATTAATTGCCCCTCTGTGGGCTCATAATTTAGCGTATTCAACACCAGAAGTAAATTTTGGGGGAAAAAATTATGAATCTCATTTGCTCATTTACCAGTAATGACTGGTGTGTTTTTATGTAAACATTTAACACAGTTACATTTAAAGCACAACAGCACATATGGTTTTGCTCCTTGCACTCATTATTTTTTGTGCCACAGTCAGTTTGGGATGAAAACTGCGGCTCAAGTGTGACAGGGGCAGCAGAACAGAGCGTGCCACCATCTGTGCCCATTGCCCTCCGGTCACAGTTGGTAACAAGGGGCTTGAGGACCTTCTATATGCCACTATGCCATGCTGTGGAGAGGCAGTATTCAGGGATGAGCAGCCCCCGGGGGGATCCCTGATGGCTCCCTGCAGCTCAGGAGGAACAATCAGCCGCTGTTGGCGGGTGTAGCAGACAGGGAAACATCACCAGCTCTGACTGGGAGGATGAGATCGAGAAGGAGGGTGTCACAATTTAGGTAAAAAAGACTAATCAAAACCAGCATGTGGAGAAATGATGGGGGGGTGGGGGTGGGGGGGGTGCTGCTTTTCAGTGCTGCTCTAATGAGGCGTAATCCCTGATATGTGTGACAGCTTCTGAAGAGTCTGACTGTCTTGTGAAGATTTCATCAAGCTCGCAGTTTCCTCAGTGATGCCTTCAAGTGTATGGAAAACGCAAACACAGATATACTGTACACTTGCAGGAAAATGAATCCTTTCATTTGTTTTCTGGCAAAAAACCTTGTACTGAGCTTATTTCATAGTCAAAATACAGACAGCCTGTTGTGGTATGAGGGAATTTGTGAAATCCAAAATTCACTTCTGTCTCATTCACACCCCCTGGTTACAAATTAAGAAGGGAATCCATGACCATCTGCTGTTGACCCAGAGCAGTGCTGCTGTGTTATTAGCTGTGTTATAATGAAGATGAAACTTGATGTCTATCTTACGGATTGATGTGTTGGGTTGAGGTAAAGCTTTTCTACACCCCTGTTGATTATAAGTGTCTTTTTCCATCGCAGAGACGATCTGACATTAGCAGAACGGTGTGAAGGTGTTTCGCTGTCTTTCCATTTTCTCACCTTTGTTACAAACTGAAGCACTCGCAGCTTTGACTTTAGAGGTGCCACCGTCTCCTGAGCATAAATTAAAGCTGCATTTCTTTCTCCATTTACTGAGGAGAATGAAACCTTGTTTGCATTGGCTTTTTCAGTCACTCCACCGTCTTCCACTCTAAAAGGTTTTTTTTTAGCTTTTTATGCACCTAAGAGGAGCTTCTCTTTGTTTTAGCTGAGAGCATTTCTCCTTGTGCCACAAAGCATGATTTTCCTCTTAAAAACCACCACACACAGAACACAAGCCTATAGCCATGCTAGCATCTCTGTGAGGCTGTACTTGAGCTAAATGCTAACAACATGCTAACATGTTGATGTTTACCAGGTGTAATGTTTACCATAGCAAGCAAAGCAAAGCAAAACTTTATTTATACAGCACATTTCCTTCCAGGTGGAATGTTGCACAAAGCAGCATGAGTTATCAAGGAAGTTGCAACCACAAAACTATGTGGATAGTGTAAAGATAAAATATAAAACACACATTCAAAACACAGAAATGATTAAAAACCATTAAGAAAATAAAATAATTAAGTAACAACCGATCAGTAAAAATGTGTAAAATAAAACTATTTAAGTAGGAATAAAATGTGATAAAAAATAAATAAATAAAAAAATAAAAGTAAGACATATAAAACCAATAAAAGGAAAAAAATAAAAATAAAATGGTAACTCAACACTAGCATAGCTTTTACGTGGCTAAAAAAACAAGACCTCTTAATTATATTTTGTCTAAAGCCCCAGTGACCAAACAGCTCTCTCCTCCTTGAATATCACTGACCTCGGGTTTGTTGGTGTGTAAATTAGTTTGCTATTAACTGCAACTAAATCAGGGAATTCAAACCATTTAAACAAAATATCAACTTGAATTATAAATCATTTTACAAAACTACATTTTGGACCAAGAGTCCCCAGGTAACAGAGAATGATCTTGTTAGCACCAGCTGACGCAAAGTGAATCAGATGCCTCCTTTGCCCAGTTGGTAATCCATCCTGTAGCTGTCGCCCCATCCAGCCTCGGCCTGAATGTGGACTTGGAGACTGCAGCCTGCTAATGCAATGGCAGAGAAACAACATGAACTCCTTTAATGTTTGTTTAGAGATGTAACGGTTGTCTGACACCATCCATGATTTTCTGTAGTTTGTGGTGTTTGTAGCAGCGTGTGTTTATTTGCCTGGATTAGAGAGTAGATGGTAGGAATGTGGTACGAAATTAATGGAGAAAGAGAGAGAGAGAGAGAGAGAAAGGGAGAGAGGGGATGACATGCATCAAAGGTCTTCAGCTGGACTCAGACGTGGCCGAGGTTTGTTTTCTGGTAATGATCTGAATTCTAATGAGAAGAGAAAATAATTGATTCACGTTAGAATGAGATCTCTTTAATTACTGCATGACTGACAACCTGAAGATCTATAATTGAGCCACAGGACTGTTTACACTTAAAGGACCCAGGGAGGGTTGACCATGCATCTGGGATCTTTACCTCAGACGAGTGAGTCCTTAAGCAATCCTGATAGCTGGGCTCTTCTGCCTTGTCACTCCCATCCCTCAGGGAGTCAGGTTTGTTTATCCATTTGTTCAATAATTCCTGGGCCTCACTGCAGTTCAGAGCGGCTGTTAAGACGATCTGCCAGTTTGGTTTCCTCTGCAGCGAATTCACAAGCCACAGAGGCAGGCGAGCGAGAAGCGAAGAGAGGTACAAGTAAACACCTTTAACCCGAGCCACAGATTGCATAACACAATTAAGATGATGGATGAAGTGAATGTGGGGCGCTGCGTCTCGCCTTGCAAATGGCGGTGAATAGATCAGCAACAAGGTGAAAAACTTCATCAGGGTTTTAATCCACAATGGGCAGGAGGATGTTTTCTCGCATGTTGTCTGAACCTATATAAAATGTGTCTGTAATTCATTTTTTAAAAGGGCACAATGTTCATTACATACATGTTTCAACACAGCATGTGACCCATTTAGCTACTGTACATGTGCTCTCGTTCTCCCCACAGTGTCTCTTCATACAGGCTAATAGTAGCAACATCAGTTGTATAGTTTGTTGCTGTTTGAAACAACCATAATCTTTATTTTGATATTAACAAAGAACAAGAAGACTACTTGTGTGTGACAGTGGCTGCTGATAGTGACAAACTTTGTTTAGCTTGTGGGCGGAGGTGGCGGAGACCAAAAACAGACCTAAAAGCAGAGTTGTTGTTGGACTTGTGCATCACTTTGCAACAAACATGACTCCAAAACAAATGCTAATGTTTGTCTGTGTCTGCTGGATCCTAAATAAGCAACTATTTGCTAACAAGTTTAGCATTTCAACTTTGATGGTGATGGGATTTGTGTTAACAGCTGATTTGTGTTGCTCTCAAGTTAAAGTTATTGCAGGAGTTTAATTGTGATGAAGATAAGAACTGGTCATTTTACAGTGGTTGGTAGCATCCATCGGTGGGAGAGGGGTGCTGTACTGGGGAGCTGGAAGCTGTTTGGTTTGCTAGTTTGTTATGGTCCGGTGATTGGTTTGGTTGGATTTGGTTTTTAGTGGTTGGCCAACAGAGGTTTAATCAGACAATTAGTTATCAGTTTAATTTGATTGTGAGGCTGTAAAAATCCATCCCAATCTGAATTAATTAACCATTTTAGATGTTGTTATTGGCAACTCTAGAGGCTGATCAACTCAACAAAAAAAATAAATAAATAACTGATCCTGAAACTGAACACTTCAGGAGCAGTTTTGATACATTTGCTGTATGTAACTTGTGATCAAAGCTAGAGAAGTTATTCAGTGACTGTATATGCTGCACACAGGAAACACATGGCCGACATCTTACACTCCTTACATGGACGTCTGCGAGTTTTCACAGAGCTGTAATAAACCACTGCAGATTGTCACTGCTATAAGAATTAATGTGTATGAATGGATTCAGTCACAAGCCATTAAACCTCCCCTGGTCCCTTTGTAAATGGGCAAGTTCTACTTCCTTGGTTCATCATATTTCTCTCCATAATCCAATACGAGGTGTGTGAGTAAAATGGCCTTTGGCAGTTCTAATAACCTTGGCAGCTTTATTACATTTATGGCCAGCTTTCATCAAATGAGCGACATGCTTATTCCTTGATGTGATTAAGGTTCGCCGGTGAGACGGAGAGCAGAGTACATCATAATGTTTTCCAGAAATCTGACAAATATTCAATCATCATCACATGTTCTTTCTGTTGTATTGTTGCTTAACGTTACGTGACTCATCTTACCGCCCACTGAAGTGTCTGTCTGTCTTTGTAAAGTGTTTGTGTCTAAAGGCCAGTTCTCACCGCACTCCAATGGATTTCAATGCCAATTAGAGATGAAGAGACATTTCATCTGAATATTAACAGTCATTTAAAGTCAGGCACTACTTTCTTTTATGATTGGCCCAGAGGAGGGTGCTGCCCATGTGATGCTGGTTTGAAGAGAATGCTCAGATTTAGAAAGTCCTCTCTACTTAGCATTCAGTTTAATAAACCACTCCCATCAGTATGCAGGCACGTTGTTACAGGGTCAAACTTTCTCTGAGTGTATTTTCTAGCATCCCTTCATTTTTGTAGTTTTAATCTCACTGGGGTTGTGCATATTGCATTGGATCAATAACCCTGACCCTCAGCTGTATTGTGGCTTTGTGTCCCTGCAGAAACAATGTTGGAAGATAATGAGCTCTGTGACTTTTGTGCAGGTGTAGTAATGGTTGCAGCAGCTCTGCCCAGGACAAGAGATGAGCAGCCACATTTTAGTGCTCCTCTCCGAGCAACAGCTTGTGTTCACCAAACGGCACAAACATTCTCCTCCCCGTCCGTGATGTCTGACCTGATGTCTGCGCTAATGCTGTCTCCCTTTCGTTATGTCAGCACGGCTTCATAGATGCTCGTCCACTCGGCTCTGTGTTTCCAATTTTCTTTCATCCCATCTCTGTTAGAATCAGCTCGGCTTGGCAGCAGAAAGCAGGAGGTGAGCCGGACCTCGGCCGGGCACATCTTGTTATTTTAGACAGAGAAAAGATGCACAATGGACTTTCACACCTTCACCAACCCAGCATTGCTGTATTTGGGGTAACTGGGGCGTCCGCTATGGTTACAGCTCTTGGAATGCGTGTTTCGTGTCACACTAATGAGATTTTTCTCCCACACTAGAAAAGGGGGGAGCAAAGATGAAAACACAGAAAATTACTTAAAGTGGTTTTTCCTCTGTGTTGGTGAGCTCTCATTGCCTTGATGAAAAAAATCTTTTATTAGCCAATATTGTCCAAGAGGGGGCAGTGTGCCATTAAGAGTACTGAGTGTGTTGAGTTATCATAGTGTATGCACAGAGGACAGATTAGGACTGTACTCCTCCCATACTTCCACTGAAACAAGCTGCCACACAAGGAACAGACTGTCCCTCTCCTTTGTTCACACGTGTGTTTACATACGGTATTTACACAGATTCACTTGCAACAGACAGAAAAATCTATGTGAAAATCAATAATACATTTTGTTTTTTTTTCTTTTTCTTTCTTGCAGAGTATGCCCATGTTATCTTTTGATGTTGAAAAGCACCCTGGGTGTCTTTTACATAAACCCTTCGTGGTGTGATAGTCTTTGAAGAGGCTTCTGATCCTCCAGTGTTTGTATTAATACACAAAATCTTCAATCACATTAATTCTCTTATTCAAACAGCTACTTTTACTTATTCTCTCTCTCTCTCTCTCTCTCTCTCTCTCTCTCTCTCTCTCTCTCTCTCTCTCTCTGTCTTTCTTCCTCATTTGGATCTGTGAGTAAATGTGTTTATTCCCTGGGCGTTTTGCAGATGCACCTTTTTGTTTCTGGGACAGAAGCCCAGTGTGTGTGTGTGCGTGTATGTGTGAACATGATATCACGTATTAAATGGGGGTCATCATTCAGTCCTCCTGACAGACTGAAACCCTGTGGAAACCGCCACCGCAGCCGCCGCCGCCTCTCCCCATACACAGCTGCTGCTGCTGGTGAAACAACACCAGCTTCGTCTCCAGGCTCACACACACGCTGGGTGAGATGTCAGGCACGGGTGCAGTCATGCGAGTGCACGTGTGGCAAGGAGGCATATTTATCTCTGGGGTGAATCTCATCGTTATTCTTTCCCTTCTAACCTCCCTCTGTGTGCGGAGACCTGAGGCTCTGAACTTTGATTGCATGTGTACACTTTCAGTTGCGTAATACCAGGGGCCCTCCATTGATTAAAGAAAACACACCTATAATTTCATTCATGATGTTCAGTGCCCTTTTGAAATGTCACCATCAATACGTCTGTCAAGTGCCCTGAAGAGAGGCGAGGGCAGCCGCCACACACTAATGTATACTCTCTCTCTCTCTCTCTCTTCTTGCAGTGGGAGCTCATTTAGTTCTTACATACGATTTCCTCCTCAGAGCAAATTCGTTCACTCTCTGATTGTCACTGCATGAGTCTGAGAAAGCGTCTGTTTCCAGGCACTGTATGTGTAAACGATGTTCCAAAGTTATATAACCTTGTAGCAGAAGTGATAGGAAGGAGGATTTTTTTCCCCCCATGACAGTAAAATTTGGCGAAGCGGTGCTGCCAGAGCTGCGGGGAAATTCTTGCTGTTAATTGAACTGTGAAGGATTTTTTTTTTACTGCAGATTCTGCCCACTCTCCATGTCACTGTTGTTCCTCTGCAAGTTCACACCGTGGATTGTAAAAGGGTATTAGTTTACAGCATGCCCTCTCTCTCTCTCTATATATCTCTCTCTCTCTCTCTCTCTCTGTCTGTCCCCATCCCATTAAACAACTGCATTCACTGAGCACCATTAAATATTCATATACAGATTCTGCTGCTCCAATACAAGACCCTGTTCTAAGCTGCTAACTGTAAATGATGCAAGACATGCTCTGACAGACATCAAACAAACTGCCAAATTTGGCAACGCTTATTCTCTTTCTGGCTCAGAGGTACGTAGATGAGAAGATTGATGCCACTGTCATGTTTGTCTACATGAAGCTTGCAGATGATAATCTTAGGTCGGCGTATAGACTGGAAACATGGGGAAATGGCTAGCTTGGCTCTGTCCAAAATAAAAAGAAAGCTCAATAATTAACACTTAATACAAGTTAATTCCTTTTTTATATTTAATATTTATTAATAATTAATATTTACTTAATTTGTTTTTCAAAAAAAAGGCTAAGCTGGCCTGAACAAAACCGAACTGTTTCCAGACTTTCCAGACTGAAATCTCTTGACCTGTTGTGTTCATGGTTCGTTAGCGTCCTGCCCTTGTGTGTTTGCCCGCCTTTTTGATTGTCTGCCCCACCCTAATTAGTTTCACCTGTGTCTAATTGTCTCTCCCTCACTAGAGTATTTAGTCTTTCTGTTCCCCCTCACTCTTTGTCAGTTTGTCTGTTTTCATTCCTGGCTTTGTCCCCTGTGTGCTGTCTGCCTGCCTGCCTGTCTGCCTGTCTGCCTGCCTGTCTGTCTGCCTGCCTGTCTGTCTGCCTGCCTGTCTGTCTGTCTGCCTGCCTGCCTGCCTGCCTGTCTGTCTGTCTGTCTGCCTGCCTGTCTGTCTGCCTGTCTGTCTGTCCTCCAGTAAAAGTCATTTTCTTTTTTAAAATATACTTCACAGCTTGGGACTGCCTGAGTATCTGCCTTTGCGTCCACCTGTCCTGTGCTGCGCTTCAATAGTCCTGACAGACTGGGAGGGTAAAAATGGTTCTGGGTGGCTTGTGATAACTTGTGGTGCTTTTTTTTTTTTTTGTATCATTTGGACAGTTTCCAAATATGGAAAACCATATTCCAATGAAGTGGCCTTTCCTCTCCATCCGTATCAATAAGCTTGAAAGGACACTGGGTTCAATAGCAGTTCAGTAGTTCTAATATTACACAAATAGAGATTGCATTGAGCCACAGAAAATAACAGGGAAGCTCTGAGTGTCTGGACGAATGAAAAAATTACATTAAATACCAAAATACATTGGACAGTGGAGTTGCTTTGAGGCTTTACTGGGTTTTGGTGTCATATCTGGAAACACTGCTCCCTACTTCCAGTCTGTATGCTAAGCTAAGTGAACCAGACGCCGGTCCCAGCTTCATATTTACCACACGGACATGTTGTATTAGTCTTTCAAAATAAAGATAACATGTTTTTTCTTTAGATTTATTTCATTTATCTTTTTGTTGCTGCTGTTTTGTGTTCTTATTGGAGCTGTGTCAGCTCCATCTGAAGTTTGTTTTAATGTTTTGCAGCTGTGATTTGCTCCTCTCCGTGTCCTTTGTGCATTGCATTGTGGGAAACTGGTGCCCATTAACAGCACACTCAAGACTGAAGTGAATGTAGAGAGCATACTGATATCTTTGAGTACACTTAATGTTGTCACTTTAAAAGTGTGAATGCACACTTACTGAAAACCCTGTTAGCATCAATGTGAAACTGGGGCACAGCTTCTGTGCCTTGCTCTCTCTTCACATATTCACTCACTTTTTCAAGAGGGCTGTTCAGAAGATAATCAAACAAACACTATTTACATCAAACACTGATGAAACAGTGACTGATGATGATGCCAGTTCATGTAAAATCACTGTAAACCGGAGCTGAGAGTGACTGGATCCAGCTTCAAGGTGGTTGCTGGATATGCAAAGACATTTCTCTCTTATACTTTTGGTACTGCTATCTCTTCTTGTTAGTGTATTTCGCCTCCACTGGAGGGTTCTTCTTCTTCTGTAGATTTACAGTCTGTATCAGCTTTATGACACAGTTATGGTCTTGCAGGGAGAAAAGTACAGAGAAAAAAAACCCACATCACACTGCTGGGTGCCAATAAATGATTCTGTTTTATGCACATAAGAAAAGAGTGGTGCTCCATCACATAAAGCTGTGGCTAAATACTGGACAGCATGAATGGGGATCTAAGAATTTTAGTAGGCACTTGCTGCTGAACAAACATTGTCTGCTTTTTCTTCTAATAGACAATCTTTCGATATAATTTGTGCAACACACTGTTTATTAAGCATAACAGCTTACATTGTCTGTCCTTTGGCATCTTACCTGCAGGTTGCTCATAGAAACACATACCGAGCACACTCTATATGTCTATCAAGAGGGAGGGTATAGATGAAGGCAATGGACAGGTGTCGAATGCATAAGCTCTGCCTATAAAGGCGACAATCTCTTGTCGGCAGAGTATGAAGAACGAACTGTAAACATTGAGTGATTTCAGAAAAGTGCCTTTCACTTCATCACCTGTCGACTGGTTTGGCTGTGGAGTATATTGGAGGCCAGTGAGCTGTCATTTCTATGGAAACTCATGTGGCGGCTGCTGCTGGTGGGGTGGTAAGGAATAGCTCAAGGGGTTAAAAACTGCTGGCGTTAACGACGCCACAGCAGGCCTGCACTGCTACCAGCACTTGCCACTGATGAGTTTTTTTATATTTATTTATTTATTTTTCCAGGCAGCATTGACTTCCCCCGGCCCCTGTGAGCATGTGGATACCCATCAACTCCTAAAATCACGCTGCTCCTGTAATGAGGAAAACCATAATGGCAAATCCTGCTCGGAGCATGCTCTGGCTGTGATGGCTGCACCGGAAGGCATGTGCACAGAGAACGGGGTGGGGGGGTGGGGGGTGTGTTTCTGCTGGCGAGCAGGCTTTCCTCATTATCTAGATGTGAGCGCCACAAGGGTCGAATAATGCAGAGGGTGTGGAGTCACATTAATCATGCTGTCACACATGTACAGGTCCACTCCAGAGACAGGAGTTCATGCCATCCCATGCTGATGCTCTGAGGATGATAACAACTAGTGTCGTCACTCACTCAACACCAGTGGTGTTTAGGCACATACCACAAGAATGTGGCACTCTATATTTTTCTACTTCGCCGGCAGATCACTGGATAATATTTAGGGATGTGTGCTGTAATCGTAGTCCTCCTCTTCGTGGCTCCAGCTCAGCGGTGCTCTGCTGCACCTGCATCTGATCTCTGTGTGGGAGGAATCCTGCTATTTCTCCTCAGCGAGCCATTGGTGGAGCACTGTGCCTGCTGTGAGCCTAACCATGGCAATGTTCAAATATCACTGGCTGTGTATCTGTTTCCACCCATACTGCACACAGTGCACAGGGGATAAATGCAATGATTTGCATGGATATAGCTTTGAGAAAACACTGTGATGAAAGTCCCTCCTGCCCACAATGGAATGCAAACTTTGTTCAGGAGTAGGAGGAAAATATTCCCATGCTTCCTGGTGTTGCAGGGGCAGGAGGCGACAGGGATGGAGCATAAAAGATTAAACCCACCGCTTGTTGAATAAATAGATGTGGTCAAAATGTTTTGGAAGGGGTTTGCTTCTTCTTTTCTCTGTAAAGGTTGTACACCATTCTCAGCTGTGGTGATGATGCCAATGCCACTTAAAGCAGGTTTTTTATTAAGCATCTAAATCATTCTTATTTCATTAAAGACGAGTGGTGGAGCTGCTGAGTTTCAGTCAACACAAACGAAATTACTTCAGTTAGCATCCTAAAGTAGAATGATTAGTGGGTGTGCTGCTGCTGCATGAAGAGGCTGAAATGGAAAATTTTGATGATGCTGTGGCCTGGGATTCGGTGGATGAACAGATGATACATTTCTCCCAGGCTCCCTGCCTCTGAGGTAATTCAATTCATTTTCTTTTATTGATTGACACTGGACACCATGCTGTGTGCAGTTCATGCATGCATGCAGCTGTAATGAAGGAATTTCTTGAGATTCAGTTCCTGAATATAAACAGTAATTCTGTGGAAGCTCCCAAATAGTAATAAGTGTGTGTTTTTTCTTGTACCTCTTAATTTGTGTGTGAGAGATATTTTTGCAAATAGAGGAGATTGTGACCAGTGCTCATTAATTCGAGGGCATGCTTGGGGGCTAGTTTGGCGTTAGGGTTAGCCACGTAGCTGTGATGTTGATGATGTTGGAACTACTGTATGTCTATCTTTGTGAGGACCAATTTGAGTTTGAAACCCTGATACAAGGAAACATTTTAGCAGGTCTTCACTCCTTCAAAAGGCTGGTTGAGATTAATTTCAGGATTAAGATTAGAATTAGGTTCAAGTCAAACCTGCAATAACTGATTTTCTTGACCACATGTGGGCAGCTGAAGCAAGCTCCAAACGCAACTTGACACGTTATTACATTTTAAGTTGATATAGGGAACTTGTTAGCAAACAGTTTCTTATTTAAACATCATAGTATTGGATCCAATGGCTGAATGTAAGTCCTATATACACTCTCTTTTAGCTCTGTTTTTGGTCTCCACCAACTTCTGAGGGAAATATCTGGGTTTTCAGCTGCTAAATGTTCCAAACGTTCTCCAGTATTTTTTCCTGTCTGCTGTTTGGCGTTGAGCAGGTGGTGTACAGTGTTTCTATAGAGCTGATGAGAGCAGTTAGAGTGAACCAAGACAGTAAAGTTTCAGGCTGGAAAACCAAAAAGAGAGAGAGAGAAAAAAAGAAAATGTACTGAAAGACTGAAAAGGCTCTGCAGAGCTGAGGAGTACTGAAGAGTAATAAAGTTATAAATTCTCTATGTAAGAAATGCAAGTCCTCACAAGGACAGACATACAAAAATGTGTGTGCATGTGTTAACAAGAGTCAATTTCTTTTTTAATTCTTCCTGGAGAAAAGGGGAGGAACCTGTCAACTTTATTTTGTTTGTCAGTCTGACATTTTCACTTTTTGAGGCCTTTGAAGATATTACGTGTTTTTTTTCTCCATTAAACTCTAACACGTTTGTTTCCTGTCAAACTTCAGACTGGAAGAAGAACAGTTCTCTTTTATTTTGCAGCAGAGAGTTTGACTGAGGGTTTCAGAGGGTTCTGTACATAATTTTGTTTTGAGGACTGTCTCTGGAGCTGTCTAACCACAGAGGTGCCTTAACTTCATGACTTATATGAAGTCTGACCGCAGGTGTTTGCCCAAAGCTTACCTTGAAGGATTTCATATTAGTGAATTCATTTCATATCGAAGAGGTGACTGGCTGACCTTGCTACGATTCCTGAAAATAACCTGCAATTTATAGGAGCAGTCCGCTGATTTTACATGTCAAAGTCCATTTACCAGTAATAGGATTGCCAGATAGGATGGTCAGTACTGGATGTTTCTGCATAACTGTGAATTACACAATAACTTTTTATGTATTTATCATTTCTGATGTCAACCTTTTTACAATCCTTGCTTTTCCCAGTGTTTACAGATGGCAACTTAAATGTTGTTAAGGTTAGGGAAAGATCATGTTCGCAGTCAATAGGAGGGAAAGCATTAGCTGTGGGTCTGTGATGAAAGAAAAGACACCACGAAGATGCATCATTGCATCACTGGAGGTGCAGGATCCAGGGCCTCTTGCAAGCCTGACAACTGTATGAAAGAGCATTACTGAATACAAAATACTGACACGTCGTGAAATATGTGTTCGTCCATAATAACGTTGTTTATTGCAGAGCCAAATTCATATTTGATATTAGTATGGACTTTGTGGATTCACACAGACACAGCGGTTTGAAATTTCTATGCAACCAGCAATCTCATGCAATCCACTGTATTGTATTAACATGAGCTGCCAGTTTCATCAGCATGCAATCACAACCGACACTGAAATCAATCGTTTTTTTGAACAGTAAAAAGGGAAAGTGCCTTTTAAATTCTGATATTTTGGTCTTAGTGTGTTTTATTTCATTTACAGGAAACAGTTTGCATGAACGGCCAGTAAGTGTCCGCACTGAGAAGATAACAGTAACACACTCTGAAGAGGGCAAGCGCACGCTTCTTAGATTTATTTCTCTGAGAATAAGAAGCTACACACTTCAATCAGTCAGTCAATCATGCAGCGAGGTCTCTGCAGCGTTGCTACTTCTGAGCAGGCGGCTTCAAGCGCAACGTCATGTGTTTACTTTGCCCAACATAATACAGCAGAATGAGAGTCACAGGAACTCATCACGACCCTCATTTTACAAGTGACCACAGATATGGAGGATGACAGCCAGAGTTGAACCTGCACAAAAGTGACTGCAGCAGCACGCTGAGACAAAAACATGTGGCAGGCAAGACAAACGCAGTCCAATGAGCTGCCATCGTATGATAGCAACTAATTAGAGAGTTTTCTCTTCCGCTCAAGGGGCTGTCTTATGATTAAGAGAGACCAATGAATATGTATAGGATGTGAGCACAGGGATGGCTGGATCTAGGTCAGGCTGCTGGTGGATGATGAGTTGCCTGTGGAGTGAAGCAAGGAGGCGTGAGGCAACACCGCGCTATTCAGAGAAACCCTCATGCAGATGTGAGGGACCTGAACTTTTCCAGATTATGTCTCTAACAAGTTTACGGGCTCTTGGCATTCAGAGGGAGGCAGCTCATCCAGCTGAGAATCCCTAAATGACTTCTCTGGGGATCATTTCTGTCTGTTACAGCTTGGCATTTAAGCAGAGCAACTGAATGCATTGATTGGCCCCTCTACTTGCTGGCAAACAGAATATGAAGCAGATATTTCTGCAGAGATGGTGAAATGACGTGGTATGTCGCTGGAGCCTGGAGATAGTCTCACCCTTGCTCTGGTTTTGTAAAGGTGTTTTGTATGCAAACCATTCAGAGTTAGTGAGGGCAAGTGAGGGACAAAGAGTCTGAAATTCAACTGTCATGCTTTGGTATCTCACAGATCCTTCAGGGGATTCAAGAGGATGTGCGGTGCAGAATTGCTAATGATGCTTCCAGTTATCAGTGATCATTTCTCTCTCCAGGATCATTAAAGGGCACCAACAAATTCCTTTGGCTTGCTTTATCAGCTATAAAGTTTGCTTTGGACATGAAGTGGAAGAGAGGAGACCTGTCTTTGGCTGCCAGCCCACCACACAGCTGAGTCCTCACTGCTGTCACAGACGCCGCACTAACAGATCTTCGAGAGGATATGAGAAATGCCCCCAGTATTATTTTCTTTTATTAAAATGTGCAAGATTTTTTTTCCCCTTACCAATCACACTTTGAAATTATGAAAGGTAATATGATTTTTTCGATGCATGACAGCTCTCAATAAATGCAAAGCTATCTTTCGGTTTATTTTCTTTTTCTTTTTGAGAGAAAAATGATTTGAATGAATTACCCCGTGTTACGTGCGCGGCATTTCAAACTGAAAACACGGAGAGCCGAGGGTGTGATCCTGAGCTTTTCAAAGCATACTTACATAACTGCAACTGTACCTGCGACTGTAATTCACCACCTATTATCACGGGAGGATTTCTGAGATTCACACCACCATGTGTGAATACTGAAGCAGATTTCAGCCACAACGTACAGTACAACAGAGAGTGTGACGTGTCTCCTCTGCACTCTATAACAAGAAATGCCTCCACTTTGCTGGCCTGTGAATCTCTCTCTCAACATAATGAACTCCCTGACGGGGAAGTGGCAGAGCTCCACCACAGTAAAACACGGCTGTTTTCCCGCCTCCACCGCTGAAAACAGCCACGCTCCAGTGTTTCAGTGATGGCGTCGAGGCGGCTGCTGACACAACATTTCCTGGAGTCCAGTCAGTGTAATGGATGAGTCCCTGCTGCACACATGGACCCGTACATATACGTGTCATGCCTATGTACACATTCCCACATAAAGAAGCCCTGCCCTGTGATGGCCCCGTGCAGCAGTCACACCTCGCCTTTCCTCTGTGTCACATGGTAGAGTAAGATGAATGAGTGGAAATCTCACACACTTCCTCCCTGCACGTTCAGTGAAGCTCTGTCCAACTCAGTGTCAAATGTGCTTTCCGACTCAGCACGGGGGGCAACGCTGATTTATATCCTGGGAGAGTGAGAGTGTAGCTGTTCTTTGTGTTCAGGCCTCAGGCATCATGTTAAAGACATTGCGTGGAGTTCAGTGAAGTTCTCCTGGTGCTGAAAACATGTTTATATGTAGATTTAGGTTTTGTTTTGTTTTTTTGTTTTTTTAAAATAAATATAACTCCAGACATAGATTCCTTTACAACGAAGGTTCGGTGCTAGCTAAAAGCTAATCAAAGCTGTGCTCATTTCTGGGCAATTGTATCTATTGTTAATTGTTTTTGTTTGACTATTTGTAGCTTGTTGTGCTGTTGTTGTCTCTTTTTAGACTGTACATGTACATATTTTTAGCTTATTGTAGGGTATTAATTGTGTTGTTTTTCCTATTGACTCTTTTAATTCCATAACACATGTAAAAGCCCAATGAGGTACCGGAGTCAAGAATTAGCAATAGCTATAAACTCAACTTCATACCCTGTTTTAAAACTATGTTAAATTGCATTTTCCCTGTCAAATAAACAAATAAACAAAACTAAACAAAACTAAACTAAACTAAACTAAACTAAACTAAACTAAACTACTGTTGTTGTGTTTTCTTCATCTTTGTTACATGTTGTTGTTGAGTTTTTCTGTCAACTCACTTGTTTTCTGTTTTCAACCTCATATTGTGAATGAAGCTGTACACAAGTTGTAGTTGCTGCAGGGTCCGTGTTTAACCAATCAGAAATTTTCAGCACTGAAAACTCCTTCTCTCCCAGAAAATACTCCCCCTGGAATTTTTTCAGACCTCTGAAGGATTTCTGGTCAATCAACACTGAAGTTTTTACACTGTAGCTGTACTAAAAAAATCAACATAAAAAGTTACGCAGTTAACTACAAAAGGAGAAACATGCATGGATAGAGTTATAGAATTATCACATATACCACATGTATCACTAAAAATGCCACATCAGATATAGCAAAGGTCAAAAGATAAAAATAATAAACACTGCACAAGCAAGCAAAGACAAGATGACAGCAATGGTAACAAAAGTAAAATACAAAAGCAGTAGCCTATGCATCAACACATTTTTAGCCCAAACAGCCTCATACAAAGATCCACAGTTCCACTGTCAGTATCTTCCTTGTGATCTTGCTGCTGTCTGATGCCAGTAGGCTGCAGATTTGTAACTTCAACCTCTAAACTCTGCGTCTGGGCATTGTAACACTATTTATTCTCGGAGGGAACAGAGGGACAAACTGAAATTAGGTTCATTCATTCATTAGTCGGTAGTTTGTGCACTGGAACACAAAAACTTTGCCACAGATGGCAAACTTGTCCTTGCCTGCTTTTCCACAGAGACGTTGAAGACTGAGACTAAATGCAAAACTAAAACAAACAAAATTCCACTTTTAGAAACAATCATCTAGAGAATTCATATCCAATATTTCTTCCACGGTACATTTACAGTGTGTTGCTTCACAGATGTTCATTTCCAAGTAGATGCATGTAATGTTTTCAGACTGCTGAGAAAAATAGATGATATTACTTTTAGTGTGCTCGTCCTTATTCCTATTCTTTTCATATGAACAGGAAATGCCAGCAGCGTGCAGATGCTCACAATGCTTTTCTGTATGTCATGAACTTCAGAACAATTATTCACATCATTACTGAAGTAAATGTACAACTGTGAGATCACTTTCACTTGAATGGGAAAGTGGCAATAAATTCTTGACATGTAGAAATGTAAACTTTTACAATAAATGAGAAGTGTAATGTTTCCATGGATTCAGTGAATTATGCTTTTAGCCTAAATCTGTTTACATCTTGGAAAATGAAGTAACTTTTACCACTTCCTGTTGGCTATGTATCATTGGATGTAGTGGCACCTATCTCCTCCCTGACTTTCCTGTATCTCTCTCACTGTCCCTATCATAATAAAGCCAAAAATGGCCAACAATAAAAACAAAAAACAAATAAACAACAACAACAAAAACAAACAAACAAACAAACAAAACAAGATTCAAAACAGATTCTGAATAACACATTTTATCATCTTTTATTCGATGATTTCAAACTACAGTAACTAACTATAGCTTCCTGATGTTTTATGCCACCTGCATGCACCTGTCACCTCACCTCATGTAGTATATTTCCCTCATGTGTCTCCCGTTTGAAACCCTCGGGGATAAATGCCCCAAAACTAAACTGATGGAAACAAGTATTCAACAGAAACAACATTTTCAAATTGAAAAGAGAAAGTAGCCCAAACAGCCGAATCTGGCAACACGGCTCCGGCCTGAGGAGCGGACCAGATTCGCCCCAGCGAAGAGGAAGTCGGTGAAAAAAAAAAAGGATTTAAACGTTGTTTTTATTCCAGTCAAACGTATCATCACTGCGGACAGGAAGGAGACACCTCTGAGATTACGGAAGTACATTTTGAAGACCGACCTGCTACAGGTAAAACAACAGCTTTGTTTCGCTGTGTGAAGTAATGTGCTGAGCGCTGAGCTGATGAACCGTGTGTTTGTGTGCTAGTTGTTTTGTTTAGTTCCCCTGCGCGCGTGTGTATGTTCAGTTCAGAGCACGCGGCCTGTATTCATCTAAAACTGTTGTGTTTGCAGCTGAGAGAGGAAAAAGACGCCATTTACATTTATGCTAAGTGTTAATGTGTGGTGTCATAGTGATATCATGTGATAGCTAAGTTAAGCTAACTTCTTGAGCTAACTGGGCTACTGGGTAACTCAACCACACTAGTTGTGTTGTTTAATGTACATTAAACATTTCCAAAGTTAATGTGTAATTATTATGCTACTGAGTATCACTGTTCCCTGTGGAGATTAAATACAACACTGGTTAATCTATATAACCTTAAACTGCAGTCATTAAATCATTGACTAATCTAACTTTTCAAAAGTGATATATGATTCATTTGAAAACCTGTGTACAATTAAGAAAACCAATAAACTGCTAAGAGTCAAAATAACTGTTATAAAATGATTTTATATACTGATGGTGCTGACAAAAGTCTAGTGCGGACCCAGCATACATGTCATTTATATAAAAATATCATGACTGGGAGGTTGTTCCAAAACATGGTTAAATAGCCAAAACCTAATTTAATAAAAATGTATACATAAGTTTCTAAAATAATCAAGATATATCCTTTAAAATCTTAACCTGTTTTGTCCCTGATCTCAAGTACTTTTAGTAGTAGATGATAATATTATTATTTTGTAGACATGCCAGATGCTGCATACAGCAGATGATAAGTATTTTGTTGAAGATCTTTGACTTACAGAAATAGTCTGTCACAGGTAAAAGTCCTGCGACCAAAATGTGGCTTCAGTAAAAGTTTGCAGGCTGAGTATTAAGTATTACCAGCATTAGCAAAAGTAAAAATACTCATTATGTAGCAGACCTCTGTGACTGATATAGGCTTTTATTATTAATTCAGTTATCAGTTTATTAGGTACATTCAGCTATAACTAATGCAGTCTAATACGATAAATCCTCATTCATGAATTTTATTTATTTGTATTTATGAATTTCATTGAGAGTAGGCTAACCAACAGTAACACCTCTCTGTATAATGTAATACAGTTCAACAGCACCAATAAAACAAACGTGAACATTATAACCTTCATGAAGGTTGGTAATAATGTATATTAATTGGATCATATTTAATGATGTTTGTAGCTGGTCATTAATATATTTATATTATATATTAACAGTTTGTATCTATGAAATTAGTCCAGCTGTAATGTAATTATATTGGAGTCAAAAGAACAATATTTCCCTTTTGAAATGTATTTGAGTTAAATTAGCCAATAAAGTAGCAGAAAATGGAATTACTCTAGTAAATGACAAGTACATCAAAACTGCGGTTTGTACATGAGTAAATGCAGTTTGTTAATAAATATGATGTGCGTTTCGTATGTTTTCCTTCTGTGTAGGACAGAACATGGCAGCAGACTAAACTGTTATCGAAAGTATTTGGCACCTGAATCATCATCATCATCATCATCATCATCATCATCTTCATGTAGCTCTGAACATGGTCTGATGACGTCAGCATTGCTGCACTCGAGGTGCCTGTCAAACGGCAAACAGAAACCCCCTCGCCCTAAACCCTTCTGACGCCTGAACTGACAGCTGGAGACAGGTGGCCAGATGTGTGGAGGTAAGAAGTGTGTGCAGGATTTTAACTGCGCTCTCGAGCTCTCTTGGCTTCATTCTTCACGCAACTACTTCTGTCACTTCTCATATGTACAGATGAGTGCAACAGTGTGTGCCGTTATCTCCATCTGAACGATTATCACGTCTCAGCCCCTCTGTGATGGCAGGCTTCGAGTGCGCCTGTTGAGAGCTGCTACAAACACTTCATCTTGTTGGTAGTTAGTTGGTAGCTTTATTTTGAGCATACCGTGGCTTAAGCTAAGGGATATGATGGTGGCTGCTGCTTGTCCTGATGTTTTTCTGTCTCCTTGCGGTTGGAGTTTGAGTAACGCATCTTTGTTGGAAGTGACAGCACCACAACAGAAATATACCAATACTCCATTGCAAGTAAAAGTAGTTGTAAAGTGTTTTGATTAGTGAGCTTTAGAGTTGTTGGTAGGCAGATGTTGTTCCCTTCAGACAGAGCCCGGCTAGCTGTTTCCAGTCTTGGCTTAAGTTAGTTAAGTAGTTTAAATTAAGCTTTGTTAACCGTCTCCTGTTGGTCGCTTCAGATTTACCATGAGAGTGGCATCGATCTTCTCACTTAACTCTGGGCGAGACGGTGAATAGGCATACTTCCCAAAATGTCAAACTATCCCTTTAGTGTTGTAGCAAGTCCAGATGGTAGGCTGTATTGGAAGCCAATCGTGGTTCAATATGCAAATTGCACCAGTGTGATATGTAAATCTGAAACCTCCAGCACACACACAAGGACAACAGGAGACATCCTGTGTCCAGAGGTTAAACTTGAATGACGGAGATGTAATTTTACATAGATGTTTGAACTTTTTTTTTTTTGCTGAAAAACCACATCGGATAAAAATCACTATTCCAAACAGAGCAGTATCATACATCTTCAAACATGCCTGGAGGGGTTCTGTAATGTTAAATTTAAAATCTTTGGCTGAAATGCAACAGCTGTAAGATAAATGTAGTGGAGCAAAATGTTCAATATTTCCCTCCGTGTTGTTGTGGCGTGGTATAAAGTAACGCAAAATGAAAAATCAAAAAAAATGCACAGAAATAGAAATGGTTAAATAGTATTCCAATAAATGCACTTAACGTTCAGCCTCTGTGCTTGTTGCCGTGGTTTCTTCACTGCAGACCACCAGCCATGTTGGAGCTTGTACCCTGTCATCATGCCTCCTCCCCCTGCTGATGCTGAGGTCTGCTGCTGATGCTGAGCAGGTCTGGGTGGTACCACTGCTCCTAAAACACACACACACACACACACACACACACACACACACACACACACACACACACACACACACACACACAACTGCCCCGCAGCGAGGGTTCATATAGCCGTAATTACACTCCTGCCAGAGCTGTAGGAAGTGGGGCGGCTGCGGGTGGGAACAGTGGAGAACTCTCAGCAGGCGGCTGGGAGCAGCGCATTGGAGGGAGCTCAAAATCAACCCGACTAAGGGCCACCGCGAGGCCTAATTACTGAGTGAACATGACTAATGATGAAGCTGCACTCTGGTGCTGCTGTGTCCGAAATGTGCAGCCCAATCAGCCCAAGTCGCACTCCCAGGTGTGTAATTGTAGCTATAGCAGCGCGTTACCACGGTGCATAGACCTCCCACGATGCATGCTGCTAAGAAATGATACCTTGAGAATGATGGATCCCCTGTAGCGTGGACCATGTAGCTGCAGCTTCCATAGCCGCATGAGTGCTTACTCTATGTTTGTGAAATATGTAGCATAATATAATGTCACAAACTGAGGAAGCTCTGTATGTTTGTGCAAAAATAGAGTTTATTTTCCATTTGCCACTGATGAGTGTGTGGATGGTTTCAGGGGACATGGGAGAGTGAGTGTGAGTGATTTCTTAAAAAAGCGTTTTGCAAGAGAGAAACAATCACTCTGCCCAGTGATCCTCACCTTGGAGATTTCCTGGTAGTTGGTTGTGGTGACTGATGGTAGTAACTTCCCTACAATCTCTCTCTCTCTCATACACACACACACACACACACACACACACACACACACACACACACACACACACACACACACACACTCTGTATGCATGTCCACAGAATTGCCACAGCAGTGTACCTTTGAATTATTAGTTTGTCAGGTTGAATTCCTCAACATTTCAGCAGGTTGTTCAATCAAGAATATGATGAATTGGAAATGGAGCTCCTCTGAGAGAGCACAGCTTCCCATACAGTCTCCCAGCGATGACAGTGTGTGTGTGTGTGTGTGTGTGTGCGCGCGCGCGCGTGTGTGGGGGGGCGTCACTTTTTATTGGCCAGAAAAACACAGAGGAAGGAAGGAGGCTGTGACTGAAGCTGTAGGAGTTTGAGGAGCTGTCCAGATGCTGAAAGAGCATCAAGAAGCTTTTCAATTAGTAATAAGAGCTGGTGGCTCTGGAGGAGCTGATGTAATTTTAACACTAGGTGAAAATAAACTATTCACCCATTGCGTGTGACCTAAAGGTTCACCTTCAACGTTTTATTTTGACGTTAATTTGAAGAGGTGGGGTCTTAAACCAAAACAGCAAGAAAATGAAATTGGAGCTGATTCAATTCGGTCTAAAATATTTCACTTGTATTCATCAGTCATCTGTCATCTAAAAAAACATGGCCGTGTATTGACGACCCTAGATGCTTATTTATTTTCTGTTAGAGGCTGTTAAAACCAATTTGGACCAAAATAACGACCCCTCCTGCCACTGATCAATAGCTTGAATCTGCACTGAATTTCAGTCGCAGCCCAGCGTGTAGGAGAATGCAGACAGGGGGGCGGGGTGGAGTTCACAGCTTTTACTTTTCAAACGCTCCTCTGGCAGAAGAGCTCATTCTTCTTTGCCAGGCAAACAGCGGAGTTGGCGTTGATGCGTCCTGCCATGTGATCCCACTTTAGTCAGATCAGTCGCCTCGCCGCCGCAGCAGCCTCCCGTTAAACTTTCCATGCTGTTGCCCGTCCAATGGACAGCACTTAGGAGCTTTGCCTGGACCTTACCCGCTCCTGCTCGTTCGCCCGCTGCGCTCCGGCTCTCCACCGTCGGCTCTCCAGGTTTAGAGGGACTCACGCGGGCCGGGGAGTTGGCCTGGGTCTCCCGCTGCACATATGGAGGGAGACGTTATGGACAAAGTGGAGGCCACGGCGACGGTCCGTGACTTCGACCCCATCAGTGGGAGCATCCCGGCCACCAAAGTGGAGATCACCGTGTCATGCAGGTGAGTCCGCTCCGCTGCTGCTGCTTCTGCCGTGTCTGCGTCAGGGTTTGGGGAGCTCCGCGCGCTTTGGGTGCGTTTTGCGGAGAGAAGACTGGACTTGTAATGAGCAGTAAATATTTTAGTTCTATAAAACACAACCTGCTCTTGTTATGTGTCATGAAAAACAACTACTATATTGTAGAAAGAAAAACTTTATAAAAGGTGAAACGACAACGAACGCTGTGAAGGTAAAATCCTCGCGGAGATGTCTTTGCTGTAAAGACGCAACAGACATACAACACCTCATTGTATAATTTTCAAATTTTAGAGACCTTTTTGTTATATTTTTAAATTATAAATCCACACAGCACTAATTACCATTGCAGTAATGTATAGAATTTCACAGTTAGACAACACGCTGCAAGTCTGACCGTGCCTAAACTTTTACGCGTTTCTGTTTGTCCTATTTATGGTGAAGACTGATTCTTCGGTGTCCGTTTTGATAAAATCCCTGTCTCCGGCAGTCTCGTGAGTCTAGAGCGCTGTGTGTTTTGCGCGCGCAATGTTGCGTGCCACAGGAGATATCGACCGTCGTGGAGTTCGCTGGCGTGCCCGTGAGGTTTCCCCCGAGGCAGCGTGACATGCCTGAAGCTTGACGGTTTCCGAAAAACGTTGCAGCAACGTGAGGACCACAATTATCACTAAATCTGTCCTCCCTCCTCGTCCACCGGCGTTTAACTGAATCCCTCTGCCCCCTAAACCAGCACACACCACGGAGATGGCAAGTGCTTCGGCTGGGAAGGGTGGGGCAGCGCCGGTTGCAGGTAGAGTCACTGTATCACTGTATACAGCATGCTGCTGCAACACACAGTGGCTTTATATAGGTCGACAAGTACAGTTGGTGCAGTTTTAATGACATTTTCTCATGGAAAATGGTGTTGATCTGTGTTTCCTTGGCCTCCCCAGCTGTGTGTCATTTTGTCCTAATCCACAGTGTTTAGATATTTTGTACCTCCTGGCTACATCAGTGTTATATGCATGTAAATGATGTGTTCCCATGTGCACTGCTGTTGAAACTGATCCTGTAGCGATTTCATAAATCAATGTACATACAGCCACAGGCCAGAGATTTAGCAGCCAAACACCCCACTGCCATCCTTCTCTCCTCTCATCTGCATTCCTCTTGAAACCTCACTCAGTCAGTTATTTTGGGGGGGGGGGGGGTCTGATCGATTGTTTCTCTTGTTGAAAACACTGTTTCATCATTAACTGTTCAACGAATCCAGAATTGCTGTTGCCATGCAGGCGACCTTATAACCCATCCTGGATGTTAATTAATTAGTCATATTTCAAAACAAGTCTGTTAACCTTTATGGAGTGGACAGGTTGAGATGGATGGTGCAGCAGTGGAGGGTGGGGGCTATTTAAAGAGGACGAACCTCTACATTGGCTTTCTGTAGGATCCTATGTAAAACTGAGGTGAGAGTGGGCGTGTGTGACAAGTTTGTGTGTAAGGTTGGCATATGGAGGTTGTGTCAGGTTGTGTGTGCGTTTTATCCATCGCTGGGTGTTTGTTGTGAGTCGCAGCTGGACCCGTGCTGTTTCCCTCCTGGTACACACGATTGTTTTTTTCCCTCAGACCTTCATACTTTAAGCTGCGATCTGTGTTGATGCCCCCAGGCTCTGTCGATCTGCAGCTCCCTTGTTTGTCATTAATGTCTCTCCAAAACAAAGACTTGCTCGAGGACACAGTTTGATAGAGAATATAAATTCATCCCTGCTTTCACCGGGCCTTGAAACATTGCCTGTCTTAGATTACTTTGGGTTCTGCCTGTTCTTCTTTGTGACTTGTGGAGATTGCTACAGTAGCTCATGTCTAACCTCTGACGACTGCTTCAACACCTGTGAGACGCACAGCCATGCATGCAGCCACCCCACCCCGCCCCCCACCCCACTTATCAGCAAGTGTGTATTTGTACCATACAATAGAAGCAAGTAGAAAGCAATGGGTGTCACTGGATGAGAGGCACAGGCTCAACAACTCTGTGTAATTGATTAAGTAAGCCTGAAAGCTCGGAGAATGCAGCGCACATGGAACTGCGTGCAGCCCTACAGGCATTCTCATAACCCTCTGCCAATATTGCAGCAAGCCCCCTGACAAACTGGAGGGACTGAGGGAGACAACTCCTTATCAAAACAAGTGCATACCGCTGTGATGGCACATTGTTCCCTGTCCATGGCTCTGATTGGTTTTGCTCACAGGTCATCCAGTGAGCCGAGCCCACAGCATCTGCTTCTTGGCTGCAAGGGCTACGCTCAACGACAAGATGGCTCTTCAAATTCAAAGTGGCCTCTATTCCTATATCTGCCTTACCAAACACATGACAGTGAATACAGTTCAGTGGGTTAAGGCCAGCGGTCCCCTGGTGCTTTTAAGGCGCGATCCCACCTCTTATGTGGCAGCAATGAGCGTGTTCATTAGTTAATATTTAAGTAGCACTGATGAATATTTCATAAGTTGTCTATGCGGTTTGCTACATCATGCTTTAATTATGAGCAAAGTAGTAAATGTGAATCCTAGTCGATTGTTCAATGTGCCCTTTCTGTATCTCAGTGTACCAGATCGTCTCAAGAGTTCCCATGTACAATGACTTAAGGGAAACTGGGGCTTCAGCTCTGTGGTTCCACTGTGAAGCACATTTTTAGTAATGAATGCTGGAAAAATTTGCCCATAGACAGAAACCACAAAGCCCTCAAAGGCTTGACACATGGATTTTCATTTAATGAATAGATTTTTTTTTTTTTATCTCTTGCTCTTTGGTCCATCACTGTACAGATCCATGTGCAGGATGTCAGTAATGATTTGTAAATGGACTGTTTACTGTATGTGCCTGCGTGACCAGAACGAGGGAGGAGAATCCTGCTGATAAGCTTGACAACCCTGACAAAAGGTTTACAACCCTTATCAGAAAAGAGCGAGGGAAAAAGAATTTCTTGCTCCTGAGAGATTGCTTGTTGACATCTCATATTTTAGATAGTTACCATCCAGACAAGAGCGAGGGGAAAGAAAAGAGCAGATTGATTTGATGAAAAGCCCAGATTTGGACATTGTATCATTGTAAGTGCATGACATACATTTGTGGCCAAAAAAACCACCAGGCACAAGGAAGTAGCTTGATTTTTTTTTTTTTCTTCTCCCATTATAAAAATGTATTGGTCCTTTGCAACATGTCATAACACACCACATGTATGCTGTTGAAAGAGAAATCGGCGCACAAAGCCGCCGTCCCTTCCACTCAGCCTCCCAACTGACAGTTTGAACATCGAACTTTTATCAGCCCCTGTTGCCCATTTCATCAGGACGAAGACTCTTCTTCTTGTCCATCCCCTCCTCATCTCTGCCGTGGCTTCAGAGCTCACACTGTAACCATTCATTCACTGTGATATATTGGTTAGAGCAGCACTGCATCCAATCAATGCATTCCATAGCTGGGAAGGGGGGTTTAACCCAGCCAGGCCACTCTGCTCCCGAGGGATTCATTACCTGGTGAAACACACAAGAGGTCACGTGACTGCCAGCATCCTGTGACAAATGCTCACAGGAGAGGATCCCTGGTGCAGAAGGTCAGTGATTGCTGTTCCCTGAGGTCAATCTGAAAACTTGCTTCTTGATGTGAACCGTCCCTGAAGCACTCCTTGCAGCAGAGGGGGGAGGTTTAATGAAATCATCAGGATGATTAGGATGTGTGGCATTGCGGCTCGATCTGTCAAAAACAATTGCTTGAGCGCAGCGATTGGGATTCAAGCTGTGTACCCAACTTATTCTTTATTCGAGTGCATTGCTGTGGCCTGTAACTCCGCTGCTGTTGTTGTTGTGTTAATAGCTGTTGTAGCTGTTGATCACATTCAGTCTTGGTTACCCATTCAATCAAACCCTGTGACCTGGTTTTTCTGGTTGAAACATCCTTTTGTTTTGCTCTGGCAGACAGCAAAGTTTGAACTGAACTAGTTTGCATTGTGCAAGAGCATAAAATATTAATAAAAAATCTCTGAGTAGGAGAGAAATTTCAATTTGCAGTGTTTTTACTGTGCCGTTCTTTTCATATCGTGTTCTGGGTTAAGACTGACCTGAGGCGAGCTCGCAGCTTTTATCTTGTGGGATGACTTGTGTCTGTAAGTGATGTGTCGCATCTGTGTTGGGGATCGAGGCTGAGAGACATGAGGGTGCCAAGGGGTGGCAGATTTTTTTTTTTTCTTCCAATTTTGGGGATGTTAAGATTGCAGCAGGCGAGTCTCACAAGCCAATGAAGCGGATGATTATGCATGAACCCCTGACACAGTGAAAATGAGTTTGGATCCCAGACACTTGGCTTGTGGTGGTGTCAGTGTTATTAATATATTCTCATTTGGGATGTATGACAGCAGAGGGGGATCCCATGGAAACACAGTTGTGCTGCCATGCCAGTGCTTTATAACACTCTGCATGTTGCCTGTGTCATCTGAAAGTGTTGATTGGAATGACAGGGAAAGTCAAGAGTGTGGTGTAGCAAAAGGAAATCAAAGCTGTCCCTCTTGGCTCAGAGGTATCAAGCTGCTTTTGTCACTATTTTCAAAGCACCTTAAGGGTCAGCAGAGTATGTTAGCGGATTTCTGCGTCGGGGATATTTGACCCGAAGATCACAGCTTGTCGAGGAAATGTGAGCTGGTGGCAGATTTGTTCAAAGTGTGACAGGTTTCACAGTGACGATTTCACCACATTGTGTTGCATATGCTGAAGGTCTCTCGCTTGTTGACAGTCTTAGCCAAAGGGCTTAAGAAGCTACTCATTATCAGTTTATTGTCATGTGTGTCGACGTATCCGTTAGGAATTTCTCTGTTAGATACATTAGTATTGTTGTGTTGCTAGAAGGGACATTTTTGCTCGTGTGGGTGAGAATGTGTGTGCGCGCCTTTGCTACAAATCAGAGTATAGAGCCCGAAACAACAGGCTTGATTTGTAGGAAATACAATTCATTTTCACTGTAAGGAAAAATGTCAGTCAAAATGTGTGTATTGTACAAGATGAACTTAACCACAAGTTACAAAACTGGGAAATTATTATTGGCTTATGTAGAAGCAGTGTCACTGCCACTAGATGTAGATCACCAGCATCTCAGACCCAAAACAAATGCTTCGTCAGCCACACCTCCGGCCTCCGCTCACCCTCCCTCCCCCTCCCTCCATGTTCACAGTCAGCAAGGTGTTACGAAGCCCAGTAAGTGTCCACTAAACCCACATGAAGAAGCTCAACTGAATAAAGTCACCCTTTGTACATGAGAGCCAGCAAAAACAATCCAGACACAACCAATAGCATTGCCATGACATGCTCCATGGCAATGCTGACAGTTAGCCAGCGAGCTACAGCAACATTTACTGAACATATTTATAATATTGGTAACAGTTCTGAGTCAAAACTGGACCCTTAAGCAGCTCGTAGAGGTCTCCATCTCACTAAAGCCAGACCAGTATTGGCTCCTCAGTCAGTCTGGGAAAAAAATTCAGCCTTGGACTGATCCACTGGGACTGCAGTAGCACAAATGACACTGATGGAGCTGTTAAAAACTGATGATTTGATGGGCCACCGACCAACAGGAATTTTAGCCAGTAGTCCCCGTGGCTAGTCCACCTGTGCTGTGGTCTTATCTCTCTCTTTAGACAAAAACATAGTTTTGTCAGTGGAGAAAATTCTGGAAGGTCACTTTTACCTAGTGTATACACGGTACCAGACCGGCTACAACCGGCTACAACATAGTCAAAGTAAAGAAAAACTCTTTTAAAATGTTAACATACAATAAATAAATACATAATAATAGTAATTATAATAATTAATAATAAAATAAAAAATACATTTACAATATTATAACTTGTGAATTTGGAGCTTTCAGAAAATTTAAAGTCATGAATATCACATTAAAAGAAAAGAAAAGAAAAAAAGCTGGAGAGCATCTTTACCTTATACACATTTCTTTTTAAAAAAAAAATAAAAATTCCCATCCAGTGAACAAAGGCGCTCTTTGGAGTCAAGGACCACTACATAATGCAAACAAGAGTCTCTGAGTCCAGACTCAATGAAAAGCCTTTGGTGTATAATGTAATACATGGCTGACACTGTTGCATTTCTTCTGAAAGTGGCTGAGTTCTGAGTGGGTAAAAAGTAGTGTCCATGGTGTTCCCACTACTTTCTTATAACAATCTCATAAACTATAGAGTTAAGTACTGAATGTCTATGATATAGGGAGTAGGGATGGGTACGAGTTGACGTCATTATTCAAGTGGCGTTTTACTACTCACGCACCTGCGCACGTGTTGTTTTTGACTACTAAAGTTGAACTCAGTTGGCATTTCCTGCACCACGGCAGCCGTGACCAGGAAAAGTGATGTATGGAAATACTTTGATTAAAAAACACGACAATAACGTGCAGTGCAAGATATGTGGCGTTAAACTTCCATATCACATTCTCCGGCAGCCAAACAGTTGGCTTGGTCGTGTCCCGTATTTTATATATAATTTACAAGTAATTGAGTACTCGTTCAAAAGGTAATGAGAGTACTCGAATATTGAAATTACTGAAAATGCCCATCCCTAATGTCACATCACTTAATGCAAACTCTCATTTAGCATTTTTCATTCTTTGGCCTTTGTGGAAAAAAATGAAGCATGCTCCTCAAGATTTCTTTCTTTCTCTGTAAGACAAATCGCCAACCACAAAACTTGTTGCATATTTAAACCATGTGGCCGAACACGCTACATGCCACAAGCGTACATGGACAGGATGTTGACAAGATTGGCAATTAAAATATTAAAGGTGGAGTAAACAACTGTTACTATACACTTGTCTAATATACTTTTTTTTTTTCACTCTTCTCATGGTCCGCTAGCTGCCTGTTCCTACACAATCTGGTGTTCCTACCAGAACCTACAGTCCTGTCTTCTGTCACTGTGGTTTTGTTAAAACAATCCAAACAACGAATTCTCTAATTTTTACTCATGTCATTAATGTTTTATATTATAAGGTTTGTTGTGCTTCAGCTGTGAGAGAGAGTATCAATGTCTACGCCGTACAAAACATTCTGGATTCCACCATAGACTGTAAATGAAGATGGACGAGCCTCCGTGACGTCACTCACAGGTTTCTGAAGAGCGGTTTTAAAGTTCAGAGTGAGCTGCTTCATCGTCGCCATCTTGCCAGTATCTGACTCCCCCCAACTCTCAGCTCATCCCAAAATGGGCAAAGAGGAGGGGCGTGTGTTGAGCCGAGACTTTGGTGCATGCCGGCTTGTGGCATGGGTACGCTCAGCCACCTGTCACTCAAAGCTGCCACGCCCTCAATTATACAGAACTTCAAGCCTTAATATAATTTAAACAGGTGAGTTATATAAAAATTCACCCCCCTGTACATGAAGGAGGAAATTGGGCGTGGAGACCAAAAACCGATTTTTGTACTAGGCTGTAAACATACTGTATATATATATAACAGAATACAGACATTTTAAAATTGGAGTCTATGGAGATTGACTCACTTTTGGAGCCAGACTCAAGTGGCCATCCGAAGAACTGCAGTTTTTAGTACTTCTGTTTTGGCTTCATTTTTCAGCCTTGGAGGTTGCCAATGTGTCAGTGCTTTGGCGATACGCATCCATAAATTTAGGAGGCGGAGCTTCTTACTCTACCTCAAAGTGCCTTGAAGGCGTTGAGTTGTTGTTGAGAGTTGGGAGGTGTGCTTGTCACTTCTGAAAACACCCTTCTCTGTGTATAGTTTCACAAATGCATGTATCTCCACAGAAGTAGTAATTAACCAATCAGATCTTAGTAAACTGGATGAAGAATGGGGACGTAATCTTGCTTCATAGCTAACTAGCCGCCAATCTACACCCATGAAAAATAGAGTCAGATAAACAGCAACGAGGGTGGTTGAGATTGACTTCACTGCACGGATTGGTGGAAGTTGATTTTTCTCTAATAAATGTAAGAAGCACGTCGCACGCTCCTTGGAGCATGCAGCCTCCATGTTGTGAAGTCAAATACAATTCTGTCTGATTATCTGATTATCATGCTGTCTGTTGAGAAACTACCTATGCCTTTTATTTCCAGCCCAGTGGGTACATTTGAAGTCAATTAGTGTTTGTGTTTGTCATAAGCTGTTCATACTGTACCTCTGAATACATACAGTGCTGTAGTACTCATCGTTTTATGCTCATCGCGGTCTGGCACTGCCTACATGCTGTGTGTGCCTTCACCTATCAAGGCTCAACATGAGGCCACCAGCAATTAGACAGCTCCATTTTCTGTTTCCATCCTATACGGTATGATCATAGAAATCTCATCCCTCACTAACGTCATTTAGTATTATCTTCTGAGAGAGCTTCTTTGTGGGCTTTATTATCATGATCTCTATTGAAAGTGACCCTGCTCCCTCTACTCCACACTTGACTGACTCCACGGGTTTCTTTTCTCTATCTCTATTTAATGATTAGTTACCGTAATTTCAAAGCCAAAATATGTATGTGCTTAGAAATGCTTCACTGTGCCTGATATGTTCCTGTGTACAATTCAATGTGCTTAAGTTGCCGGTTTGTGAAGTACATGTTTAGTGTGCGCCTGCAAAGCTATTTGCAGCTTGGGTTTTTTTTTTTTTTTTTTTTTTCTTTCAGATTGAACAGAGAGATGAAGGGAAATTGGCGTGAATTCAGAGCAGCGCAAAGTGCTCTGCCAGGGTTATAACAGCCATATAGTATCAGGGTGTGCATCTCCCTCAGCTCCAAAAAAACCTTTCTCTGCACAAAGCCCGGGCTGTCACAGTATGCAATTAGCAGTGATATTATTCCCAGGTTGGACATTAGTCACACACCAAAAGCCAGCCTGAAACAGGGAGTCGTAGCATATGTGCATTCTCCTTTATTACACTATCAGAAGAGCAGTTTTATGTCTGAGACTCTGCCCGTGAGACAGCCACCCTGGGAGTACTCTGCAGCAGGTATTGTCGACCTGGAGAGATCCCAGGTTGGACAGAGACTGAATAATTAAACAGATGGAGGAGAAGAAGACACCTGGTGGCATCACAGTGAAGGTCAGCAGATGGGTCTGTCACTAATAAAGGGAGCAGATTGCACAGTGAATGTAATGGAGGGGAGTGTTTCGAGATCCAGACAAAAGCAACACTACTCTGTATCATCATCTGTCACCATCCAGGGATTCAGTTATGCAATCCATGCAGAGATCATTCCCGCTAATGAAATGCAGTAGTGCTTCAGATTTTTATTGGTTGTTTTAATTTGTTTGTTTTAATTTCAGCAGTTTTGCACAGTACGCGGCTGTACCTGATAACCTTTACTGCACAGTATACTGTACATCGCTTTTTATGAGTTACAAAAATGCCCCCAAGGAAAACAGAACATTTCAGTCTAAATAAATGAATTCCACCTTTTTGTAAAGGACTGGCCGACCTCTGTAACAGTGTATATATATATATATATATATATATATATATATATACCCGGTTTGGTTCTGTAACCATTTGACCCCCGAGATGCAGCTTAAGGTTATATTAGACAAAAAGTAGACCCACTGACCCTGTGTTGTGTGAGTGGAAAGGAAATATCTGTCCTCAGTCAAAGAGGAGAGGGCCACAGGGCAGGAGAGAAAGTGAGAGAGCAGACTTGAAAATGCAAACCATCCTTCACTTTCTGCTCCCAGACATCTCCCATTGTTTCCAATGGGATATAACGACTTTCCTTCCTCGAACCCGGTCAGAGACTAACTTTCATGCTTGCATTTGTCGTATCCTTTTAAGAACCAATGAGGCAGCAGCTCATGCTGGAATTGGCCAGCCGACTTCAAGACTATTTAAAACCACTTTCCACTGAATTAGATGCTATTTCTCCAAGGTGCCAATTATGATTTCGACAACTCTAAGAAAGTGGAGGGGAATTAAGGGAGTGCTGGCAATAAGGCACTGCGGGTGCAGGAATTAATTCCCACATTTCTTAGTTTAATAATCAGTCACGTGGACGAAGGAGCTGCTAAAATATCTCCAGGGATCTGACTGAGAGGGAACATACACTCCTAATATATTCTTTTAAATTGGAGTTCAGCAGCCAGCCACGTTTTAGAGGTCAAATCTCCTTCACTCTCAGCCTGTAATGGAAACATTTATCAGTATCTCAGCCAAACAAAACACTCTTTCACACATTTATACAACCAAAAAGAGTTTGCAGATTTGATTGCTGAACACGTACATCACCTGAGTGATGCTAATTCAGCATTTACTGATTTTCCCCGTACTGCCTTACTTATTAATTAAATTATGCATAACCAAGTACTACAAGTTTAATGCACTAATTAATAAACAAACAATGCATTGTAAGGGATGAATACACCGAAAGCTATTAAACTGAAATTTTTCCTTTACCCCCCCCCCCCCCCCCCCAGATGAAATTGAATTTCATTTCTTGTAGTATTGTTTGTTCTGCAACTAATAATGCACACTGGGCTCCAAGTGATAAAATATTAAATACTTTGGTGACAAGAGCAGATTATTGCGCTCCCAGATTTAATGAAGGTGGTGAGATCAAGAGGAATAAGAAAAGTGGTGTTAGGCATTTTCAGATGGTCCTAATGATCACAAAAGTGCTGCAGTCTGAAACAAGGTTGATATATGAAATGTGTGGATGAAAAGTAGCTCGATCTAATTACTTTTGTCCTACTTCCAATGAGCTTCATCTACATCAACGAACTTTCTCTACATCAGCTTTCGGGATAATGATCTTCTCTTATCCCACTGAGATTTGTAGAAAGAAGGAGTTACCTTTTGAAATAGGCTGCGTTACTTCAGTGAAAGCAGACGGATTATCTTAATACCCATCCTGCGGTACTGTTGTGTGTTCTCTGGCCATGTGCACAGTAAGACGGTGGATTAATTTGTACTGGTGTATAAGTCTGTATACTCATAATTTCTTCTTGGAACAGACATGTTCTGTGAAAACAAAGTGAGGTTGAGCAACTCAAATGAGGCCTTGCTTTCTCTGGCAACATTGTAGAAAAGTGAAACGGGATGTCGTGTTTTCCTTTTTCCGTGTGGCGCGCTCTCCTCCGCAGTCAGAGCCGGGACGAGGTGACGGACAAGCTAATTGTCTGAGGGTAATGGATGCCAGACACTAACAGGTGGATACAAAGAGGCAGTTAGTCATGGATGGCTTAGTTATCTCCAATGATAATTACACTGACAATGTTCCAACTGTAGTCAGGTCAGCCTAAGGCTAATACCCAACGAAGCTGCATCTATTATCCCCCACGTATCCCTATGACAGAAGAGGAATGCAGAATTACGTGTACATGAATGATGTCCTGTTGCTTGGATTCAGTCATGAAATCTCATCTATATTCATTGAAATCCCGTCGTCCCCCAAAGGCACGAGGCTTGTTCTGAACTGCAAGTTGTTATTTATTGACACGGCTCGAAACCAGGAACCAGAAACAAGACATATTGATAGGATTTTGCATTATACTGATGTGCTAATGAGATCGCTGAAACCATGATGTGGAAAATGTCTCTCATGTAAAATATTGACTGAAGTGACTGATGGCGGTACTGTCCTATGACAAGATCGGTTTCATTAGGTCTTGTACAGTGAAAGAAGGAAATACTGTCGGGGAAACTCTCAGAATTTCCCTCCGTCACCCAGAAAGAAACACAAAATCCAGTCTGGAAGAGGCAAAGAATAAAAATGACATGAATAATATTGATGCTGATTGCAGATCTTATCTTGAATGAGCCAATCAGTGAGTGTCTGGCTGCTTGAAAAGGTGTTGGATGATGATCAGTGTCAGGGAACTGGATAGCTCCTCCACAGAGAGTAATGTGAGGATTTAGAGGCTGTTGTGGGTTTCCTGACGTGCAATAGTGGTTCAGACTGAGGGAAACTGAATGGGAACTGAATGAGTTGTGACTTACATAACCATGCTGCTGCACGAGAACTGGATCAGAGTGAAACGCGACAATATGGCACACGTGGAGCGCGCTTTGGCCTGAAGCGACTCCAGGATGATGCCATTGATGCTGAATGAGCTTTGAATCTAATCTAGCCCACGGATGCATACTGATGGACCGGTTCAATGTATTGATAGTACCGTGTTGCTGTGAGTGGTGAAATAAATCCTCATACAGCATGTAGTGTGCGGCGTGGCTTGCTGCTTTTTGCCCTTAGGCCAGAGTCACCAAAGCTAAAGCAGCTAGACTCCTCACCATCACGCTGCAGCACCACCTAACTGTGACAGAGCTGATTATGTTTTGAATGTCACACTTTCCTTTGTGTTGTTATGCACGTATGAAGAGAGTTGGATATTGTGTTCCATGGGAGCCCATTCATATAAATGGTGGAGAACGTTCTTCAGACTTTTATATTTTTTCTGTCGCATATGCATTGGAATTATATGCAATTAGCGATTATATTAAATATCGAATAATCTGCCTGTTATTTTCTTGATTAATCAATTAATTAGTAAAATCTAAGACAATAATGAAAAATGTCCCTCACAATTTCCCAGGTCCCGTTTTTGTCTGACCACCATACATCCAGTTTATTGTCCCACAAGACAAAGAAAAGCACAAAATCCTCACATTTCTCACAGTGGATTATCAAAATAGTTGCCAATTATTTTTTTGTAAATCGATCAATGAATTGTCTGAGCTGTAAATACAGTCCCTCTCTGGTACTGGTTGACTCCCAACACACATGAAAGAAGGAAATGATGTAATGATTCAGCTCTTTGAGAATTTTAAATTTTTCATTGAACCTGTCATTTTCTTCACTGTGATGCTGCTGCTTCTTTTCTAATCCTTGTTTTTTAGGGGAAAAAAGTCTTTCTGTGCTCCCGCCTGTCACATGACACAACCTGGCGTTGTCTTGCAGTCAGAATGCCTCATTTTAAAATGAACAGTTGCTAACATTTTTACTGTTTCGTCCCCAACAACCTCATTTACTTGAATGAAAAAATCTGGCATGTGGTTATCTTGTGTGTGTGTGTGTGTGTGTGTGTGTGTGTGTGTGTGTGTGTGTGTGTTAGCGTTACAGTTCAAAAATGTTCTCGTAGTAGAATAAATGTGGAGGGGTTGTGTGGCTTGTTTTAAAAGTAGTGCCCATATTTTCACTGGAACTTCTGTCTCTGTCCTCTGTGTCCTTTCACTGAGCTTTAACGTGCTTATTGTTCTGCTCACGCGGAAAAACTCAAGGACAATGTGGCTGTGAATCACCATGCGTTCCTTTTGTAGCTCTTTGCATATGGGATTTCTTTTAATTAAACTACAATGGAACTGCCTGTTAACCTGCCGTCTTAAAATTCAGTGAAATGAATCAGACTAAACATAAACACATGCTTGAATATGGTTTTGATGTGTAATTGTTTCCTTCTCCCGCAGGAACCTCTTGGACCGAGACACTTTCACCAAATCTGACCCATGTAAGTTTTTTACGAAGATAACTGCAGTTTAGTGTCTCCTTGCTCAGAGTTCGGTTCGTTGACACCTCTGCTTTTGTGAAGCTTTACTTTTTAACTTTTGCTGAGCTTAACTTTGATTCAGTTTATTCTGCTATTTCAAAGTGTTCCTTCAATAACTGCATATCATTTGCACAGTAATGTGACAACCTTTCCTCACTGAGAGCCACAGAAAGTACCTTAATGCATGCAGGGTATAAACGCCAGCCTTTGAATACAAATGGCTTGGTTTTGGTGAGACACCTAGGGAACAGCCATAAAGGCATTTTCTTTGATACTCCCTGCAGGATAGAGAATGAAGGGGGCATTTAACATAATAGGGAGGAGGTTCAAGCCCTTTGTGTACGAAAGCTACTGGGAAAATATCACACCTGCCCTGTTTTGTATTCGCCTGAAGATGAACCTTAGGATATATGACAGGTCACGTAGCGTTCGCCCGCCTCTGCTTCATTTGAAGTCGCAAAATCAAATTGGAATCAGGAGAATCCCACCGTTAAGAAATTGTGTTTTGATTGCATGGCTTAAACTGTGCTCCAGGAGATTTCAATCTTGCTTCAGAACCCAGAATTTGATGCAGTGCAGCATCGTCAAAGCTTGGCACTTGATTACGCTGTCAGGGTGTGGCAGGATAATTAATGACGAATGTTGTCAAAGGGGGAACAAAACAAACACTATTAGAAGGAGCGGGCTGCTTGATGGAGCTTGTTTAGTGACAATGTATTCCTCTGCTCTCCTTCTCTTTTTTTCTTTACCTCCACCCCCACCTCCTCTCTTCTCAGTGGTTGTCTTGTACACCCAGGGCGTGGAGTCCAAACAGTGGAGAGAGGTAAGAGATCACAGCCGTCCCTCTGTCAACACAACTCAATCAGCCTGTCTCCTCGCCACAAGAGCCTGCTCTCTGTTTACAGCCCCCCCACAGACACACACACACACACACACACACACACACACACACCTACACACACACTCTGAGGGTAAATGCTGTGAGTGCCAATCATTTGCAATTGATTGACCTCGCTGAATATCCAAGTGCTGGTCAGCACTGTGTTGGCTATGACTGATTGGCTGATGAAGGTGACAGCAACACGTATCGATAAAGATTTGCCTCTGCGTCAGAGTCCCCTCCGGCTGTTGGCCACTGGGCCTTAATTAGACCAGAGAGGCGGATAGTGGAGGAAGGCAGCGATTACAGAGACACAGGGTCCTTCTGGGATCATTATTTGTTCCTGTGATCTCAAAGGATATTCATACACAGAAATGACAATTTAAATTACATCTCAATGGGGAATACTTCATTTAAGATTTTTTTTTTTTTTTTTTTTTTACACTCTCGGTGTAACAATTCTCCGTGAACATAAAACAAAAGCTAAACGCCAGCCAAGTCAGCCATAACAACAGAAAACAACAACGCAATCAATACTGTATATACATGCTTCCTAACGGGAAGAGAGACACTTTGCAAGCTCAGAGTGTTTTGCTTCTGCTTTCACACTCAAATACTTTTTGATTGATGTTTATTGACTCCACAAAGAGCTCGGTGTCACGCTGGTGGCACAGTGGAGTGTCACAACAGATTTCCAACATACAAAATGAAGATTTCAGTGATAATGTTGTGTTTTCGTGGGTGTGGGCGCTTAAAAATAGAGGACGGTCTGGAACAGGTTCTAGTTGATAACATAGATTTCGACATAAAGTACAGCAATAGAGAAATAGACTAGATGATAAGATTCATATCTTACAGTAAATATGAAGCTACAGCCAGGAGACCACGAGTTTAGCTTAGCATGGAGACTGAAGGCAGGGATGAAACAGTGAGCCTGGTTCTGTCTAAAGGTAAAAAAAAAAAAAAATGTGACAACCGGCACCTGGGAAGGTCATGTATTAACTCGTTATATTGTTTGTTTCTTCATACGTAAACCAAAGTGTCAAAACATCCAATCACGCTTTTATCTGGCTTAATATTTGTTGTGCAGGAGCAGTAACTTCCTGGAGTCTCCGCTGGTTATCTGGTCCAGTTACTCCTGAGTGGTATCACTCGTCTCATCTTATTGTTGGCAAAGGAGAGTGATAAACTGTATTTCCCAAAATGTCAAACTATTTATTTAACCCTCAAACAATCCCCTGAAGAGGTGAAGACGGGCCAAGATGTCGAACAAGTGATCCTCACAAAGATGCAGCAGCAGCAGCAGCAGCAGCAGCAGCAGCAAACACTCACATGTAAATGAAAGTCATGACAGTGCTGCTAACTTTTACCCTCTGCAGTTCACCTTGAGAAGTCTTGTCCACTTAACCTTTTTCTCATTTTATCTCCAGCTCTGTTGGTCTGTGTCGTAGTGACTTGTGTGTGTTATTTTGCTTCGTGTGTGTAATGTGTGTGTGATTGTTGTTTCTTCTAACCTGACGGCGCAATACATTTCACAGCAGGGACAATTAAGAAGAATGATTGATTGATGGAGAGATTAGTTTGATGTTTGATTGATTAATTGATCTGCTGATTATCCGAGTGAGTGGACTTTTCATTGCCTAAACTAAAAGGAAATCTTTTTGCAGCATTAATCACCCAGAGCGAATAATACTTGAGCTTTGTGTCTGATTATAATGTTTGCTCACATGTCTTTCAAGGGCGGTCAGCGCACACGGTAAACAAATAAATCTCGGCGTTGTTGCCACACACTGATGTTCTTTTCTAAGGCCAAAGAGTAGTTTTACTGATTAATATGCAAATGCGCACAAGCATCAAGTGCAGCGTTGACGGGAGAAGAGCCTCCTACACCTGTCACCTCTGGTTACACTGCCCCACCTCGAGCTTACAAACTGTGGGTGCAGCCTGAGCGTGTCTCCCTGGAAAAGATAAAGGCCTGTGTTGCTCTTGCAGGGGACAGCTGGCTTTGTGAGCGCCACACTCAAGCTGTGCAGTATTGATAAAGCTGAACGCCTCTTTTGCCCCTGCCCTTGTCATGAAATTAGTTTTTGTTCTTCCCAGAGTAGATAAGGTGGGTCAGAGCACCTTACACTGTGACACCGACCTTCTGTAATCCAGTTACAAACTGTGAGTCGCTCACATTCCACCATCAAGAGAAGAATGTGATGATAATGTAGTAATAATAATAATAATAAACTTAATTTGTACGGCACCTTTCATACATAATTGCAGCTCAAATGCTTTACAGAAGAAAAGAAAGAAAAGAAAACACAGGTAATAGCAGCAGACATAAGGGGCAATATGAAAAATAAAAGGGCAATAAAATAATATAAAAAACAGTTTTGAAAAACCATAAAAAGGTATAAAAGGAATAAAATGAATAAAAAATGTACCAAATAAAAGCAAAGTCTATTTAATTGAAAGCAAGATCATAAAAACAGGTTTTGAGGTAAAATGAAGACAAATGTTATGGAGAAATATTTTGGATTCCAGGGGGATGTCACGATCAGCTCCTCTTTAGACCTCGGCTCTTGTGACATATTCATCACCATAGGTGGTCGATTATATAAAACTGAAGATGTAACCCATCATTCTTACCACGTGGCTTTAAAGTCTTCATCTTCAACTCCCTTGTCTGTAATTACTCCTACTGTATGTCAGGTTTTTTTCTGTCTACCACTTTCGCTCAACCGAGCAGCTGACACAATATAACCTCCCCAAATTCAAGCAAAGCCAGGCCTTTCCACGTCAAGTCAAACTCCCAGACGTTAATCTTTCACCCTGATGAATTTTCTGACATTCCAGCTCACAATTTATTCTGGTTAGGGGTCATTGGAGGGGAAGAGGTGAACACTGCCAGCGCCCAGATTTCCCCTTACCCCAGTTCTTTTTTTTTTTTCCTGTTGACAGCTAATTGTGCTTTCACAACTCTGGCTTTTCAGGCTGACTGTGTACTTGCCAAGGTAGGAATAATATGTGGAGTGGGAGATCTGTTATTTCCTCGGGTGGCTGTTCTTTGTTCTGGTGCTGATTCGTCTTCCTTTGTTAAGTTTGGCCTGAGACCAAAGTGAATATGCTGTTGGCCTCTTGCTGCCACATTCAGCCCTTCTCACTTTGCTCAGTGGAGTTTTCACCTGCTTTGCATCTGCAGGAACGCAGCGTGAGAAGAGGTCGTGCCGAGCAGTAGTTAAACTTTTATAGGCTTAGACGCAGGTTTATTTTTGATGGCAGGTTACATCTCGGCAAACCCACTGTCATGTGTTACGCACAACCCCCCCCCCCCCCCGTTTAAGTCTGACTTTGAGTTTTACCCCCAATGGATGTAATCACAAAGGTGTGAGTCTGTAATCCTGCCGTTTCATCTCTTCATTAAGCCCTAACCCTGCTATTATTAATTCACTCTGTCAGTTTATGGTAACACGTTGTACTGGGGATTTTTTATTTATGCGGCTCAACATCAGTTCCCTGACTCTGAATTATTCATTTAAGATACAATTAATGTGTGTGTGTGTGTGTGTGTGTGTGTTTGTGTGTGTGTGTGTGTGTGTGCGTGTGCGTGTGTGCGTGCGTGTGTGTGTGCGGGGGATGCAACACTTTCTGTGTGTGTTGATTTGTTTATCAGCCCCTCACCTCATCAGAAGGTCTTGCTCTGTAACACTGACAAATCCTTTTTGGGTGTCTCTGCCGGCAGGTTCCCATTTTCCTGTTAACACCAGGGAACAGCCGATGGTTTGCCGACGGTTCTCCTGTGTAAAGACAAAATGTGAAAGTCACCATTTTTCTTTGCTTTTGTCCCGCCGCCCCATCTAACGTCCATTGTTTTGAAGAGGCTGTGAGAGTGACATTGGTGGGAATGTGCTATAAATTAAATGACTGTAATTGGTCTCAATAAAGTGCTTTCCTCAGGCTCGCTCATCCCCATCACAATGAGAAGAGGTGGAGAAGAAGAGCTGACACTGTGTGATCATTGACTTCTGTTAATCAAATCTGAGTTTATCTGAAGCCGTGGATTCATGCGGCTGTCGGGAGAAGACAGAGGGGGTGGGGTGAGGTAATAGAGCAGTGAATGTAGTTTCTGAGTGACTGCATGATGTGTTGCCTCAAAGCTCTGTTCTCTCATCTCCCTCATCTTCCCTCCCCTTCTCTCCTGGTTCTGATTTAGTTTGGCAGAACAGAGGTGATCGACAACACACTAAACCCAGACTTTGTCAGGAAGTACATCCTGGACTACTTCTTTGAGGAGAAGCAGAACCTGCGCTTTGACGTGTGAGTTATTTCGTTTGATCAGGTCCTCCTGAGGACACACACCGAGGTGTGTGTGTGTGTTTCAGATGTGCCGCCCTTTTCTAACCCAGTCCTCCAGTTCCTCCTTTTGTTTCCACCACCAGCTTAACATCGTCTTCCACATTCACTCTGCCTCTTCCCCCATCTATCTCTTCATCCCTTCTGTCTCTCATTTTCTCTCCTTGAGTCATTTTCCTTCTCTCTTCTCTGACTCCTCTCCTGAGGAATTATTCATCGGTGCAGTGTCTCAATAGTCATTCGTTGAAAGGAGATTGGTATAAGGGTGATAAATATTTCATATAAAGTTTTATCCTTAATCTCCCTGTTGCTAAGCAAAGCAAACGTCTGAAACCAATTCCCTTTAAACTCGCAGAGACCCATGTCCTCCCCCCTTTCACATATAGCTGCCTTTCTCCTCTCGAAAAGGCCAGACCAGTGAGAGGGTCAGAAAGGTGCTGTTTCATTTTGAGATCTCCCAGAACAGTCAGGATCATCCCCCCCCCCCTCCACAAGGAGAAAAGATATGCTTCCAAAAATCCGCACTTTTTTTTTTTTCTCCCTTCGAGCATGAAGTCCCCGGTGGACTTCCAGGATGTATCCAGGACTGCTCTGCAAGTCTCGGAGGATTTTTAGTCACTTAATGAATTCATTAGGCGCGCTATCATGATATGACTCTGGAACAGGAAAGGAGGGAGTGCATCCCCTCACAATTAGTGTTACTCATTTACATCTCTCTTTTATCACAGAGGTGGGAGCCAGGGCATACTGAGGTTTAATTACTTTTACATTACGTTTGACTGACAGATGCTTCAAACTTTCTATGCATCGGTAGATTGTTTCAATACGATCCCACTGGTGTGGAACTGAAATTACGTTCATAAACCATACAATGACTTCCTTAATTAACTGTCACATTTATTGCTTACACCCCCCCCTCGGCCGCTCCCTTTTGCTTCCCCAATGACCCAGGTGTGTGATTGACAGGCAGAAAGTGTCCACACTGCAGCCAGTAACTTTTTATTAGGTTCAGTAGCAATGTGTAAGGTCCTCTGTCGCCTTGCCCACACCTTTGCCCTTGTGATGTGTGTTCTCTGTGATTTCAGGTATGATATTGACTCTAAAAGCCCAGATCTGGCAAAGCATGTAAGTGAAGATCTTTTCTATTTTTCTGGATCAGGACCTCAACTTTTTATTCTGTCCTTAAATTAGTGCATGTCTCTTAATATTCAGGTTCTGTGCAAACCAAAGTTTGTGGCATCTAAACGCTCAAATATATTTTGGAATAATGAGTGAATTATGCTTCATCCTGCCCAAAAAAAAAAAAAAAGTTTATTTTTCTTTACCTTCTACCATCTGCTTCAGTTTGTAAAATGAAGTGCGTTATTCCTCCAGAGCTATAATAATTAAAATTACATTGGCATCTGGCAAATCCTCATTACATTTCTTTTAAATGAGAAATGAAGCATTGCACATCATTATCAAAGCTTTTCCACACATTTCCCTGTGTGCTCTTTAGTGTGGTTTGCAATTTAAATTTTCATTTCCAAGACAGCACATAGTTATTCAAAACAATGCATTGCATTTTAAAGTGGAGGCTTTTCCTGAAAGAGACAGGGCTGTATTATATAGAAACATACATTCAGGTAAACAGGTGAATGTATGTTAGTGTCATCGTTTATGCCAAAAGCTTTGATAAATAAACTCCTACTCGTACTATACAGATACATAAAGAATATATTTGCAGCTCTTGGTTTGCATACTACCAACATTTTCATCATTAATCATGCTTCTGTCACTGTGATGCTTCTATTGCTATGTTTTGACATTGTGCTCCATGCTCTGGAAACAAACTGTTCCTCCTGTGAAACTTTCTGCCTTCGTTGCTTTTTCTTCTCTTGAGTTCCTTCACTTTCCTTTTCTCTTCCTCTGAGACTCTGTGACTCTTTACCCTCTGCTGTTCTGCCTATCTGCACTCTCACATATCCACTTCTGCTCTTCTTTGTTGCACTTGGTTGATGACAGTCTGGTATTTTGAGTCATGTGCTTTTTGTTCCATGATATGCTCTGTTGTGTCACTGCTGCTGCCTGGTCTCTCTCTTTTCCTCCTCCTTCTCCACCCTGGAAGCCAACCGACTTTAACGTACGTGTCTGCCTTAGACGTCCTAATTTATAACCGTACAATGCTTATAACGATGCTTAACTCCTCACCGACTCTCCTTCTTACCCCCGCGACCCATCTGAACACCCCCATCCTTTGCCCCAACATGCGTCTCTCTCTCTCTCCATCCCACTTTATGCTCCCCCACACGGCAGGACTTCCTGGGACAGGTCCACTGTACACTGGGAGAGATTGTGGGCTCACCTGCCAGTCGCCTGGAGAAGCCTTTGGGGTAAGTGCTCATTTTTCTGTACGGACACTGATTTTGCAGAATCATGTGGGAAGAATAAGAGCCACTCAGAGCTAAGAAGAGATTTTTGCTTTACTTATCATCTCAATGAGACAAGTAGAACATTTTAACTTTGCAAACACGACTTTTCAGATATTATCAGATAATGAAAACTCAGCGCCACCTCTCAGCCCATTCAAATGTGACTCGGCTCTCCTGCAGGATTTCATGCATTCCGGCAAAGATGAGGCAGTGATGAATATATCTGCATCCTAGAGCCATCGGTATCGGACAATACACTGCGAGATTAGACCTGTGTGCGTGGAGCGATGATGTGCAATTGAACACAACCGGGGTGGGGGTGGGCTTCCTCATTGTAATTACTGTCATTAGGGAGGCGATCTAGCACGGAGAGTGGAGAGCATGAGACAGACGTGATGGACAAAAGTATTGATTGTGCAGCTTCAGTGAGGCACTTTGATCACTGCCGAAACTCTACACCGATGCAACACCAAATTTAGCTGCAACACAGGGTGATGTGATGATGTGGTTGTTGGTTGTTACAGTTTACAAACGGGAGTAGCAATTCAGAGATACAGGAAAAATATAGGGTGCTTTTGATTTTCTGTTCCTGACGACATGCAGGTAAGGTTACAGTTTTATTCATCCCTGTTCCTCTGAGGCAGCTGCGGCCGGATGCGTTATGTTTTCAGGGTGTCCGTAACATTCTCGTGATCGCGATATCTGAACACCTGGAGGGAATTTCTTTAAATTTTGAACGATCTTTCTCTTGGACTCCAGGATGAACTGATTAGAACTTGGAGGTTAAAGGTCAAAGGCCACTGTGGTGTCACAAAACATGTTTTTTTGAGGTGAAGAATTAATATGCTAATTATGTCAAAACTTTGCACAATGTCTAATGGGATAAAATTATAAAGTGATGACCTTTTATATCCAAAAGTTCAAAGGTCAGCTGCAACTGTACCACATATATCATATGAGTCTGGACAGAGTCTGGGTGTAAACTGCGGCTAGACTGGTGGCTGGAGACATACAACTGCAAGGATTCAAGTTGAATAGCTAAACAGTATCCACAGAGTTTTCTTCCCCTCCTGCGACAGGCGACGGCTCAGGAGTTGTTTAATGGCTATGTGCTCCATTTCCTTCTCATGCATCCTGATGTGACGGTGCCTCTCTGGACTGCAGCTTTGAGGAATGGCTTCCACAGGGACTGAGAAAATCTGTTAGCCATGCTTAAACAAGCCCTCCCAAGGCACACTGCATCCAATGACCTGCTTAAGAAGCACATCGGCACCCCCTTTTCCTATTTTTCACACTTCATCTCTCATTTATTCTCTCTCCTTCTGTCCACCAGATTCTTTTTTTTTTTCTGGTTTGACCCCCTTTCTCCTCATTCTGATTTCTATTTCTTTTTGTTCTCCCAAACCTCTCACTCGCTCACTTTCAGCCTTCCTTTGGCTCCCTCCTCCATCAAACACACACACACACACACACACACACACACACACACACACACACACACACACACACACACACAAACAAATGTTTGAGAGTTTGAACTAATTTCAGAGAGTAAATATATCTCCTCCAAAACACATTCGTACAGTATATCATGGATCATGTTTTAAGTGTGATCTCGTTATATTGCACTGAAATCACAGGGAGAAGTTTGGACTTGCTGGAGATCAGGGTTCATGTCCAACATGACGCGTTGGTTATCTAAAGATGTTTAGATACTGAACCTGTCTACGTGTTCCAGTGCTGCTTATAGTCATCCAGGACTTTTCCAATACTTAATCAAGACCACAACCTTTCCCTTATCCTTAACCAAGCGCTTGTGTTGCCCAAACATAACCCTAAAAACATAAATCATGCTGTAGTTGCTAGGAGACAAAGAAAGCATGTTATTTTTGCATTGGCAATCCGAGCTGCGTTACGTTACGCCGTCAAAATGTGTGTGCTAGTGCAAACTCGTTGTAAATGAATGTAAGATTTAGGGAACTAGGTTGACATTAACCATAACTGCTACACACTTAATCCCAAAAATCTAACTCAGTACTAAAGATTTTTAACCCCCAAAATAAATGATTTACTTTGTGAGGACTGAATTTTGGGATATTCCTCATATTGTGGGATTCCTTGCACACACACAGTGTGATTAATGCGTTCTGCATACACACATAAACACATAAACACACGCCTTTTCCCTTCATATAAGCATAAACATAACCTGCAGCTCACACTTGGAACAATAATTTACCTCAATCATTCCTGAATTTGTGCACACTGCGCACATGGGGACAAACGTAATCTTCTGTAATCACCTCTGAGCAGATTTCCGCAGACTTATTTTTCTCGGGGATAATAACAGGTCAGGTAAAATGTATGGCTTTTCCCACATGACTTTATTAAGATAGAAACGTGTGCCAGTGGAAGGAATATAAGCTATGGAGCACCGAACTGACACCGCGGTACAAATCCTTCCTGTTTATAATGTGGTTTAATGAGAGGCATGTATCAAAGTTATTGCTAGCTGAGGAAATGCATAGCTAAATGATTGACTGATGTAGGTGAATAACATCTTTAACTGAAGAACGTGTTAGCTGCCATGCAGCTCTCATGGCTGTGATCATGGTTACAGCCTGTGGGAAGGAATCATTATATGGCTGTATAGGTAACATGATAATGGAATTCATTATACAAAATAGAAGTAACCTTTTCTGTTGATGTGGTGAATTATACCACACACTAGAGCATATGAATGCAGCACAACATTAGCATGTTAAACCCATTAGCCTACTGTGACTGTGCCCTCGCGCTGCATGATTGTAGCAGGAAATGAACTGTAAGCAAAACCACAATGACTGTTGTGGGTGTGTTGGCTGCACCCGTGGGAACCAAGGGAGGAAACAGATTCGTAGAAATGTAGAAAATAATATGTATAAAAAAAAAAAAGAATAGATTTAGAGCCGTAGCTCACATCAAAGGCTCACCTGAACTGTGTCCCACCTGTGGGAACCAAACCATCATCAAAAGGATGATCTTGTATTTCGGTTGTGTCTGCAACGCTGCATATAGAGTAGTAACTGAGTAGGAAGTTTAGGAAAAATGTTTAGACAATAGCAAGGTACAGTGAGCGACAAGTGTGTGTGATGTGTCTTCACTTTCTAGCTCACAGAAGAGATCAGCTCGTCTCGGCGCTTACACCCATAAAATGAGCTGATGGTAATTTTCTTAGTCTGACACATTAAGCCTGTTCACTACTCCATTTATATGAAGATGAAGTTAAAAGTTAAATTTCATATGTAATATACTTTGGACGCTGAGATACCATGGCAGTTTAATGTAATATTGATTTTATGCCTTTGGTTCTGTTATCAGTGTAGCAGCGTGTATCTCTGTGTTTGCTTTTAGCTTTCACCATAAACTGCTGAAATGTGTGTTGGCAGCTCTACAGAGGCTCCACCACACGGGTACTCTGAATGCACATACACTTCAAAGTCAAAGGCCAAGCAGAAATGTGATTTAAGTGAGTCCACTGGTGGAATTCAAAAATGAAATAATAAAAACAGGGAAGATTAAAGTGTAGTTAAACTGTTAAAGTTTCTCTTGAATTCTCGTTTGTTTTGATGAAGGCACAATTTGATTCAAACTTTCTTGTATTTTTTTTTTTAAACAGAGCTTTGCTGTAAATCATTCACATCACGTCATCAGCGTGTCACAGGCCACATTAGTGTCCAACCTGCTCTCTGATGACAATAATTTCACCTGCTTTGAATAATTGCTATCAAGAAATGCATCGATAAAGCAGCAGAAAGTCCAGAGAGAAACACAAACTTCTGAAACATCACACTGTTGATGCAGATCGGAGCTTAAAATGGCTCCTGAGTGGGTCTGTCACACTCAGCCGTATGTGACGGGGCCTCAGGGAACATAGAGTCAGAACAATCAGCATTGAGTTTTTAAGATTAAGCTTTGACTGACACATTGGCTGGTGCGCATGTTAAACGATGACTGCTCACACCGGTGCAGTGAGTGATGAATGATAACGTTTTTTTACATTGAAGTTTGGCTCTGCTTTCATCAAATCAACCTTACTTTAATTCATCTCTCTACCAAGTCACACTTTAAGACAACTGAAAACTCTTTTCAGCTCTGAAACACAAGTTTGCAACAAATTCAATCAATGTTGTTATTAAAGTATAGATGCGAAATATTTTATTATACTCCCCCATCCCCGTGTGTTCCCACTGAGGACTACACATCATTTCAACGTTTTATCTGCTCTGGTTTATCTCTACGGATCTTTTTTGCTCCCTATAATCGAGTTTTAGATTAGGAATTAAATACAGCAACACCCGTATGATGTAATACAATCCACAACAACAGCATTGCAGTAAAAACTGTGTTAAATGTTTGATATTTGTTCAGAAAGAGAGGTGCTGATTCAATTCTTTGGTTATCTGAGCTGCGGTTTCTGGTGTCTGCTAGTTTGCATTTTAAAAGTTTAGGTTGGAATCGCTTACGGCACAGCTTACTACTGTATTACATACAGTACTATATAGCTGATCAGAATTCATTATTATACTATAAATCCTCACTTTGTGGAGCAATATAATCACTGACTCAGATAATTCCTCTTTGAATGTGCAAGAGGAAACATTTCACTGAAATGAGTTTGTAATTGACCGCTGGCTAAGCCCCACACAGCCTCAGTTCATTTTGCTGTACGCTGTCATGCTAGTGGTAGATTCACCTTACACACAGAGGTAGACAAAAGCAGCCTGTCGTTATAGCAACTGTCAGTTTTGTTGATTGAAATCACAGCTGTTGTTAGCTAGTTACTTAAGTTAACATTAGTTTCATAAGTTGGTTGAATGCTGTCTTCGGTTAACTTTTTAATGCTTCTAGCTGACTCATTTTAAAACAAGAATCCTGTAAAAGAAGTTTAAAATATAGACTTGATACCTAATGTTATGTGTGTGACATCGTGCTATTAAGACTGAGGCTAAACTCAGCCCAAAAAAAAGAATATTATAAGACCTAAGCGTAGAATGATTTAATTCTAAGATAGCCTTGTTTGGCTTCCTGGCATAGAAAGGCTACTTTCATGTTTTTAATCTGTATTTTTTCACAGAGTTTTAGGATGATGACTAACTCGTGTTTGCTGGAGAGCAGGACAATGCTGCTGTTTTAGAGTCAATTAGTGATATTTACATCTTTGTCTTGGAAATAATGCCCTGATACAGCTATCAGTAATAAGCTGTAATGTTCGGAGACATTAAACATCGTTACACTGAACATGAAAACTGCTCTACTCAACACTCCTCCTTTACAGCGTTGTTGTGATCATAATCATGCTCTTGTAAACTATTATTAACTTTCTAAGAGCAAAGGCCTTTGTAGAATAGGTCAGAGCTGAATCAAACTATAAGTTGAAAGTTTAGTGGTGGTGAGATTGAAGTATTGCAACCGTGGTGTAGTTTTATAGCCTGATATTAGCTTTTTACTTCTGCTGATTGTATTTAGACTTCAAAAATGGTAAGTGAATATTATCTTGATGAACAAAACGTGTAAGTGTCATGAACTTTTGTTTATCCAAGAGCTTACTTCTGGGTTGGCCTACAAAAACACATAATTCCTTGCTGCACTCTATTGTTTATATTACTACAACCCCATATACACTGCTATGATTAGACAATCAACCTCACTTCGATCTTTTCCTCTTGCCATCTGGATATATAACCAAAACCAACTGGGCCTGCTTAGCATTTTAATACATGACACAGAGCATGATTGGATATTAGCTTCATTTTACCATGCAGTGCAAATGTGTGGAAACATCTGCATTTGTTTTTTTTCAGTTTTGTCATTTATTTGTCACCTGTCTGTAGTCTGGGCCTTATAGTCTTTAGATGAAATACAGTCAGAAGACAACCTAACTTGAAATTGCCTCACCACTCAATAATCAAAATCAATAATCAATGTATAACAATGTATATGAAGAGGTCAAATGTATTTTTAGTGTAATGCTCACAATATGACAAATGGCTGTGTCAAGTAGCAGAGCTATATGACTCACTAGAAGTTCACTCAGAGAAAACTGAAGCAGAGAGCATCCCTTGTTTCATCTCGCCTTCAGAGACTCAGAACTTTTAAGGTTGTTGGTTAAAACACTGCTGCTTATTTAAATAATGAGTGGGAGTGGGAGAAGTTCATTTTTTGTTGAAACTGAAATAACAAGTGATCTAAGTACTGTAAGTAGCACTGTGAGCGGAGAGACAGAAGCAGGTACAGTGTTTGCCTGTGTTACTTAACAGGGATGAAGTGTTTTAGACGGCTTACAGTAATCAGCATCTCTGCCTCGGGACATCACACACAATTACAGCATTCTGCCGCCTTGCTGAATGCCAATTTGGGCTCCAAGGCTGAGCACTAACAAGGGTCCCTCACTAATAATATGTATTCCTGTTTAGGTGTGGAGAACCCCAACTGTGCTGATTGTACGAAACCCCTTTTTGTCCAATGAAACAGGGTTTTATTAGGTACAGCTTTGGTTGCATAGGAGGCAAAACGCCTCCCTCTTCAGCCGCACAGCTCCTGTAGAAAACTGTAGACTTCCCACTCTCAGTTGTTCTGTTTATGAGTCTTCAAGGACTTTGGTGTCACACAAAATCTAAATCTCTCCTTTTTTTCCACCATGAAAAGAAGCAGTTCATTGGATATATAGGTAATAGATTTTTGGTTTCACACTAATAATGGAAATCTCAGGTCCAGAACAGGCAAGTGCAGGGGAGGTTTTTACACAGCAGATGAGCTGAACTTATTTGTTTTGCACTCGGCGCAGACAGTGATCATACCTGTCACGGCCAGGGGCTGTCATCAGCCGGAAAGGTGAGAACGCCTCAAAGCGTCTGAATGAGCGCTCTGCTGCCTCGATGTAACACTCCCATGTTATCAATCTGTCGGCACGCACATTACAATCTATAGGCAGCGATGAACACCACAGAGGAGGTCAGGGCGACCCACTGTAACATGATATGAATTCCATTATTCACTTCCTAACGCCAGGTGGGGGGCGAAAGGTGCCACGGCCTCTTGACACTACAGGGATGCTGTGATTTGATGTCATGTGTCTCCAGTGGGATAAAATGCAACTTACATCACGTGTAATAACAAAGAGAACGGGGCATTTCTTTTGTCCTCAGATAGAGAAGGATGTTCTGTTCTTGCCAGGGGGGAAATTGAAAGGTTTTTCTTCTTGGCAGGAGAGAAAACAAGGAAGGAAGGAAACTCACTGTCATGACTTTGAGTCATTTTTGTCTTTAGACAGAGAGATGAAGTTTCTTTTTGAATGAGAAGTTGTCTTAATCCTCTCTCTCTCTCTCTCTCTCAGTCAGAACAAGCGGTTCTGAGCTTGCAGGTGGTTGATGAATGCCTCATTTATTTGGAATCCCAATAAATCAAACACTGTTACAGTGATTAAAGCCTGTGCCGTAATTTATGTAATCAAAATGTCAACAACGATCTCATTACATCACTGCACACACATCAAGTGGAATACATACATAATTTATCCGTATTTTATATTTATTGTTCATAATTATGGAGTACATAAGCGCAAAACTCGTATAAACAGGATTAGTTTTACGCACCAAGGTTGTGATAATCGTCATGCATCAGTGGGAGACTTGAGGTATCTATTGAATAACACTCAATGCTGTAGGTTACACTACATGACTGCAACCAAACAACAAAACAAGGATGATGTTGGTGACAATGTGGTCTCATAACTTGCACCTTGTTTCCGCCGATAGAAAAACAAACACATTCTTTTCGTTTGGTTGTTTTGTATATCCGCCTGAGATTTTTCTGCACCATATTTTTTATTTTTATTTTTTTGCCCTATTTACTTGCTTTGTGCTGATTCTAACAAAGCTTCAAAGAATTTAGCGCAGGTTGCCTGTAGCTACCTGTTTTAAACACAAACACCGGCTCTTGCAGCACCAGTAGGAAACAGCTCTCTTTTCCTCTCTGAGAACTACACTAGGTGTTCTAGTGTCCCTTTGAATTAGGTGGTACACTTTTCATGCTCTTTTTTAATCCTTGTGAGGTGAGGGATTACGGGTGCTTATCGGTGTATGAAGATCAAGGGGATTAAAGGTATAATCCCATTTGAACCCACATAAGAGTTTTGGCAGCCTTGTCCAATTCTGTCAACTATGATCTGCCTACTGCCCCAAATGTTTACTGTGGCACAAAACCAGATTATCTGTCTACCCTCCCTCTCTGCTGGTCTCTGACTCAACTCGAACCAGTCAGATTTGTTCATTTACTCCAATCCAATTGTCAACCAGAAAGTTTCACCGGATTGACTGAACTGGACAGTCTCAGTGAAATCATTCTTTTGTGCAGTAAACATTTTCCTATTTCTCATCTTATTTCTTGCTTTGCCTCAGACTCCACCTTCCCAAATAATACCTTTTAATTTGCTTATGCCCACTTAGGTGTGAAACTGTGAAACAACAGTTTTCCTAATAACACTGCAGTTGTTTTGCCTCATAGGGAAGTGTGTAGACCCACCCTGCAACAGCTGCAGTGTGGGGAAAAAAAAAAAATCATTTTCTTCTTCTTGGGCTCTCATTCATATTGTCGAGCAGATAACCCTCCCCCACTCATATATGCGTGACACGTTGCAGCGTTGTTAAATATCAAGACCATTCCTCATTCTAATGACCTAATGTGAACGGCATCAACAATTGCTTCCTTCTCCCTCTTCGGACGTTATTCTCGCCAACCTCCATCCACCCCACCTCCGCGCTGGGAGGTAATAGAGAATGCAGGCCGTTGTGAATCACCATTTCACGACAGCAACTGTCTCTGGAGGGGAAATTATAGAGGCCATACATTGAGGCTGAATATCAAGGATATAATATCTCATGCACAATGATCTTTGATGCTTATTTTGTGCAGGAATTAGCGACTGGAATATGCTCTCCCCTCTCCCAGTGTTCTCATTGGTATTCTGCAGAACAGGAATATCAGAAACTTTGGCCAAGTAATTGTAGTGATGCTGAAATATGCTGCTTGATCTCTTTCCATTCAGTTGATCAAACAGGGGATCTGTCAAGACAGCTGTGGTTAGCTCTGTTTCAGTGTGAGCTAAGAGCATGACAGCACTTCTTCCTTCCACTCCTTTGTAGGGAAAGGGAGCCACAGTGCTACAAGACCCTGTTTCACTTCTGTCTGTACTTGTTTATTTTCGTTGTGAAGTTTTGTTTGATCCTCTGATAGGTTTCTGATCCTCTGGGTTTCCACACAAACATGATGATAATCTGACTTAATATGAGGTCTGCTGAGGTTTTCACAGGCAACATTAATACACATCACAGCGGGGCATTGGATAGGTCAGGACCACATGGCACGGTGTCTGTTGAGTGCCGAGGGTAACCTGTAAGTGACTGTATGAATTAAAGAGAACTGTGAATGGTGTTAAGTATCATAGCTACTCAGCATGAGGTTAGTGCAGTCACTACTCACTTGCATTGCTGAGATGATGGAAGCCTTAATGCCTTTATTATATCACATTAATCAGTCACTGGAAGCACAGAAGCCATGGATGATAACAGGTAGTCATCAGTCTTTTCTGAACAAGACGGCCTCATCAAACATCATTCATTGTCTACGCTTAACTGTGAACTTAGATGTCATCACTGCTTCTGCAAAATCATCTGTTCTTTACTACTGTTCCTCTCAAGTATAGATTGCCTTTAATCTAATAGAAAGTAAGTAATAGAATTGCATAGAGCTAAAATGACTGTTCTTCAGATACACTTAAGGTTGTTATTGAACTCACTTGTTAAAAATGAACCACTTAACTCGAGCCTGTTACAAAATCTTGAATTGCGACCTTTTATGTTTCAAATTTAAAAAAAAAAAAGAAAAGAAAATTATCTTATTTTATTGGCTGGGCAGAGGAAGCTAATGTTTGATACATATAATATAAATATCAGTCCGCTGTTGCTTGCTGTGATTTTGCCGAAATGTAGCTAAAATTTGGAGCGTGGCAATCAGCCAATGAGATTATGAAAGGCCTTTTAATGCATTTTACATGTTGACATTATTACCTCAAGGTGACAGCTCAAATAGTTTTCAACATGGAAAGGGTCTGCTTCTGTGGGGAGCATTCATTTGTAAATCTCACACCCTTTTTCTTTTTCTTGTATTCAACTGGAAATGTTTTGCCTGATAGTGAGAGTAGAGAAAAGACTGGGAGGTCACTGCAAACATGAGCAGTGCATTTCAATAGTGGTCTAACAAGCTCTTGTTCACTTCTCCTTGGCCTGTCCAGTACTGTGAATATGTGAGTGGACGAGGGAGGGAGTGACCAACAATGGAAGACTCATGCTACCCAGTGTGCATTGTGTGTTTGTGAGAATCGGTTGATATTATCATACTGTATTTAACATTGTTTTTTTGGTTTTTTAGACTTATTGACTTTCATTTTATCATTATTGAAGACACTAATTGACTCAAATTATGCTGACATATTGCAATGATTAGCTGAAAACGCACTCTCCTCATTGACATTAATTGGTTTGTAAGATGAAGTAACTGCAATGCACAGACATTTAAGCAAACAGCTAATTCATCACTGAACAGTATTTGTCGAGTCTACAGACAAGGCTGAGTGCGCGCCATTTTAAATAATCTGCTCCCTTTAGACCTCGCCCCCTCACTTATTAAATGGTGCGGAAGGGAAGGGAAGGAGGGCATGGAAAACAATTATCGAAATGCACCTTAGGATTCATCATTGGGATATAATATCCTCAAAGAATTTCATAAAAATGCAGTCAGGCAGATTGCACTCGAACTAACATGTAGCACTGTCAGGTCAGAGTTGAAAATGAATCCTAACTGATCCTAATTGGGGTTTTCTAAAATGCTATAAAGAGGCAGCTGCAGTAACTATGAAAATGCCAACATCAGTTGATATTAGCCTAATGTTAACAAATTAAACTTGACCAGTCTCTAATTAATATGTATTTGATGATCACTTTATATGAAAATATGAAAGCTCATGATGATACAATTCAGGATATAATTTGGTCACAATCTGTGTGTTTATATCTCCACATAAAAACATCCTTAATCACATGACTGCAGCAGTCACGCTACCTAGTGACAATGTTATGAAGTGACGCATATTAGTTGACTTTATGTGTTCGTTTGACTTTGCTGGTTGTGATGATGTAACTTGTCCCAGCTCACCCACCTCCATGACAGAAGACACCATGATACACATCCCCACCATAGACTGTGAATAAAGATGGCCGTAGCCTCGGTGACATCACCCACAGTTTTCTGAAGAGGAGGTTTGAAGCTCAGAGTGAGCTGTTCTGCCATCGCCATCTTGGCAGTGTCTGACTCTAACCCTCTAGCTCCCGGCTAATCAAGAAATGGGCAAAGAGGAGGGGCGTGTGTTGAGCCGAGACTTTGGTGCATGCTGGCTTGTGGCAATCATACTCTCGCCAACCTGTCACTCAAAGAGGCCACACCCTCAATCATGCAGAACTTTAATTAACTGTAAACCCCCCCCCCAGCCTCGGAGGTTGATCCATTATTATATATTATATTTGATCCATATGTGACCAAAATATTAATCAAATTGAAACAAAATACTGGAAAGAGAAAGACTAAAAACACAGTCTGCCCTCATACTGTACATAGATATGTATATGGATGTGATGAGGCAACCTGAAACACTGAAGCACAACTCATTATTCTGTTGACATGGGTTGGTTAGCTGGGGATTGCCTGGCTGTTAAACTTCACAAAACACCCTGATGTTGTTTGACTGTGGAGATTTGAATATTCAAATGTTTGAACTGCAGCAGAATCAGCGGAGACAAATATGACACACATTTACATGGCCGACTGATTAAAGCCCGCCAGTTTCTTGCGGCAGTCGGACTGTAGGCCTTGTTCAGTGCAGATAGTACAGGAAGGAGGACCACAGCAGCACATTTCACATAATTTCATCATCAAAGCGTTCTCCCACTGAGGAAGCATCAATGAATGTGTGCTGAGCGAATGAGGCCTCTTGATGCAGGACACTTCATATCCCCAGCAGTCACGTGTCGGTACAGAAGCTGTTAAGAGCTGCAGAAAACTGCTCAGTCCGGGCAATAAAAAGGAACTCGTGTGCCTCAGATAAATGACAGGAACTGTGTTTATCCATTCAGTGCCTGCTTGCTCTTCAACTTAACTAGTCACTGTCAGAGAAAATGCCGCACTCAGTAATGCATGCTTAATTCAAAAGACCATTGCCCTTTTGGTACCTGCCGTCGTCTCAGCAGCAGATCAGAGCAGGGTGGCGCATCTTAATGCATCTGGTTGATATTTTATCAATCACTGGATCTCATTTCCCAGTTTGAAAGACGTACTGGTCGTTATCGTCACCAGCGTGAGACAACTTGGCCTGTGCAGAGTTTACTGGCCTCATTGGTCAGCGGTTTACTGGCTTTTTGAAGTGTCATCAAATGGCATGGTGGTGACTCTGAGTGAAACATAAATTATTCAAGGACAGTTAATTCACCTTGAAAGTGGTCTCCATGGAGCTTGAAGATAGAGCCTGAGAATGAAGTGTGCCTACCCTCCGATAGTGTGACGGCCTTTTTGAGCCGAACGGAAGTCTGATAGTTCTTTTGCACATACGGTGGATATGCAAAAGCTGAGCTTGGATGATTTGAGCAGTGGATATATATTGAGATATTGATCAAAGTTGATTGATCAGGGGCTACAGTTGCTTTTATGGAGCATTAAACTGTCTGTGTTCATTGCCAGGGAAACTGGAGAGAGGTCGCTAAAGGTTAATGGAAACACCCCACCCCCAACACTTCCTGCACAAGCAGATAAGAAAAAGGAAACCACACTCTATCTCTTAATAGGTTCCCTGACATATCGAGTGCTGTATGTTCAGCCAGTGCAGGTTTATACTTCAAATTATCTTTGTAAATAATGCAAGCTTCTGCTGCTCATAGTTAAAGGCTTCCTCTCATTTAGCAGTATTGAATCCAGTATTACTGCCAGTCAGATCAACTTGAAGAGGATCAGCAGCAAGTCTGACCTTCTAATGATTAGTCTCCAGCTAAGGCCACAACAGGACTCCCGTGTAATTTCTGTCTTGATCTGGAAAGATGACAGGAGCATCAGCAGCTGGAGGACTGCTGTATGATTGGAAGGGAGATATGTTGTCTCACTCTGTGTTGGGAGGAATCGACTCTCTGCTTCTCACAGCTTCAGTGGACGCTGAAAGTTGGCGAGATTGAATATCAAAAAGATTCTCTTCAAAAAAATATAGCCAAATAACATTTAGTACAAACTCTGGAGAAGTGCTGTGTCTATTTTTGTTAGTGTCATCGGATTGGCAAGCTACTGAGGAGGTCATGTGCTGAAACACAGAGAGGCTGCAAAGCTCCCTTGTGCTGCGATATGTCTTGATCTTCTGCTGGAGCAGAAATCAGCGGTAAACAACAGCAGACCTGCGGAGCTTTAAAGTCTCAGGGTGGTGGTGGCAAACAGGGATCACAGGAGTTCTGTGTCTCAGCAGTTTTATTCCACATTGTACCAAAACACTCAAAACCCGGTATTTATAACTTGCTTTTGATTCATTAAGAGTGGTGAAACAAAATAATGTGCTCATCATCATCTGTCAGACTGTCACTTTTACATTGTGTATTGCATTATTGGATTAAAACTAATTTTATGTTGAAAATGCACCTGTATAGTCAGAAATGAAAAGCGTGACTGTCAATCTCTCTTAATTATTATAATTTTTATGTCTGGTTTGCTGTCTGCTGGGAATCTTTGTTGGCATACGGGATGTGACAAGTCAAGACCGTGGAGTACAAGTGAAAGCCTGCTGCTCCGCTGTACTTTAGCCGTCTTGGAGAAGATAACTGGACGCACAAACGGAGGCTGATGCTAACTCACCTCCAGCAGCCAGCTGTGCTGCAAAATACAGCACAGTGCCTCTCAGTGCCCTTTAGGCCACAAACCTTCAAAATTATCAAGTGGATCTTCAAGGTTGTGCTGTGAACATGTTTTTGTCGAAAGGGTGAATCATATCTATTTTGTTTTCACAGTGGCATACCTGGGAAGAAATGTGGGACCATTATCTTGTCTGCTGAGGAGCTGGGAAACTGCAGAGTAAGTCCAAAAAGTGTTGACCAGTTTATTTTTTAATTGGCTTACTATGATAATAATAATACATGTTTTGCAATGTTCACTGATCTAATTCGAAATGGGTCCTATAACAATGGTACATTAGAGTTTAATTGGACATGTTTATAGTGGCTGATTATGGCATGTCACTGTGAAATTGTATGTGACACTCTTAAGGGAATGGCGCGTGTTGTGTGAGGTGTTCACAAGCCTGCTGGAGTGAAGTGGGTTGTTTAACAGCCTCGACTTCAGTAAGATTTGTTGTATCATAACTGTCCCCATTAAACCAGCAGGATATGCCATGTCTCTATGCAACTGTGTTTGTCATTTGGAAATGGTGTACATAGTGAATATGTTATGGGTTTGAATGGCTATTTAATGAGCCTGCGTTCATTCCAATCACTAAAAACAAGCATTTCCCCCTATGTGTGGTGTGTTAATCCATGAGTCTGCTCTAATAACCTGTGTCCACTAATGCCCATTGGCTTTCTCTCTATCCTGCTAAATGAAGATAGTAAATAATCACATTATGCTGCTGCCAGTGGAGCATGAGAGAGTAGCAAGACTTATTGGCCAGAACAACTGGCCTCCCTCAGAGGCTATAAAGCCATTGAGCTGCAACTGCTGTATAAATGTTTTATGATGTCTTAATACATACAAGCATCTAATGTTCCAAAGCTTTATAACTTCCCGACATACATGTTGAGTAAAAACACCTGGTTGTCGTGGCTTTGAGGATTTTTTTTCCTGACAAATAAACAGTCTCCCATCAGAGTGAGACAGATAGACCATGCTGATGATAAAACTGCCATCATAACCATTGGTGATTCGGTCCTGCTGGATTGAAGTGTCGGTGCTCACAGTCATTGAGGGGCTGCTGTGAGTCATCAGGTGCACTGGATCTGATGATAGGAGTTAGCATCATCACTGCAAAGCACCACTTCAAGAAGCCATTTTGTAATATAAATGCAAATGATCATTACTGGTACAAATGACCATTTCCTTTCTCCCAGACTCAATGAGAAAGACCCAGACTTGACATGTCACTCCGCACCTGCCCTGTTTACTCTGGTTTGAGTAAAGACCAGGACGATTAAAAGAAAAAATGGCAGGTTTCAGATGGAGGTGCTGCTGTCAGCACGGTTCCCTTACCTATGATTTACAACAGTTTGGAATTGGTACCATCCATCTGGATGGTGTTTATTCTATAATCCACCTGTGACCAATAAATGGAGACAGCAGAGTTGTTGCTTCGCCAGAGGTAAACACTGCAACTCTTGTTTGGGGAAACTGAAACCGGCAGAATGGGAATCGACTGGGGAAGTTCTGCAGGGACTGTTAACCGAGAGGCAGGCCAGGTGTCATTAGACAGAGCAACAGCCTCTGCATGGATCAAAGGCTTCCTCTTGGCTGTCGTTACCTCTGGCACATAAGACATGCTGAGCAGCGGCTGGGTTCCTTCCAGATCCTCCTCACAGTCCACCCGCAGCTCTGGCTGATTTAAATCTAAGTAAACCACACAGCACTTTACATATGACAGCAGTGAACCACAGTGAGCTCTATTACCAGCTGCAACAGCGGGCCTGGTGCTGTTCTCACCTTTTGAGACTGTGTGTGTGTGTGTGTGTGTGTGTGTGTGTGTGTGTGCCTGCAAACTGTGGTCCTGGAGAGACCTAATGTAGCAGGAACCAGCACAGGGGTGGTTTTCAGCACTTTGGCAGGTGTTTATATGCCTGTATGTCTGTGGACAGATTTTGTTCCCAGCGATAGCATCACAACCGTGAGAGAAACAGTCAAAAAAACTTTACAGGTGTGTAGTTGAGATCGAGGTTTGAAGATGGGTGTGGTTTGACCCGGTCCTGAGCACTCATGGGTCAGAACGTCAACATTTGGATGGGTGTTGCAGCTTGTGTTTGTGTACATTTGAAAGATTGTTTCTTCCTGTTCATGTAGTAGGCAACACATAAGTGTGGTTCAGTGTATATGAACATACACATGGTCAGGTGAAGTCCATATTATTTATATAAAATCACAAATTATAGATTTGCTTCTAGCTGAGCTTTACAATCTGTCAATATGACCCCCTCTGTCCTTACACCTTCAGTTAGGTGCCTCCTGAGCCTGTGTACAGTATACACTCAACATGCTTTGCATTGTGTTTCCCTTGACCGAGTATTCTTCACTTTATCACTGCAGTTGTAAAACGGGATTGAGCTTATTACTGTCACTGTTAATGTCACCATTTTTCTTTTGTGTATATAAGACTGTTCCTCACAATGACAGAAATCCGTCACCCGAGCCTTATGGTCATAATAGACAAACGCTCAAAAGAATGGAGTGATGCGTGAAGCGTACAGAGGAATTGTGTTAATTTCTCCTTCGTATAATCCTCTGGCTCATGATTCATTCGGTGATTCATTACAGTACACCATCCTGTGGAAGCCAAAAGCTTATTTAACTTGAATACAAGTATTGTCTGCATTTCCTCCTTTTCCTTGGAAAGACCAGTCCCACTTTCTGAAAGTGACAGTGAGCATAGCTCTGCCACTTACCCCATGCAGTGATATCTTGGCGGAGCAGAGAAATGGGAAGAAGGATGCAGACTGCGCTCAGTATTCCCCTGCTGCTCCTAAACCTCAGTGGCTGAAATGAATGTTCTGCCTTTTTCCCCACTTAATGAGAGAACACTGCTAGGCTCCAAAGTGGGTATGTGTTATCTGTGCCTAATGAAGGCTTAAGGCACTGTGTTGCCATGATAGTGTAATTGTAGAGGCTGTGTCAGGGCTAAGCAGGATGGTTATCAGATGGTTCTATTTTTAAGGGATTTAATAACTGACCTAAGCAAACATGCCCAAATTTATGAGTGAGTGAGTGAGTGAGTGAGTGAGTGAGTGAGTGAGTGAGTGAGTGAGTAGCTGTGTCCCAATTCGGGGGCTGCATCCTTTGGAGGGCGCATGCGAAGACCGATTGCGTCACAGCGGCGTGACTAGGCGACGAGGCTCCTTCAAACGTGTCCTTCTTTATCTGGGAAACGGAGGATCCAATAGGCGGATCCTTCTAGGCCCAACCTATCGCAACATTCAGTGTGCGCTGGTTTCCAAAGTAAATAACACTGGCAGAGAACCTGAGGATTACATTGTTAAATGTAAGTATTGGGTTTCAGCTCAGTTCCAACAGCTAACGGTACAACTGTTGAAACCAAGGGCCTTAAAACCTCAAATTTTTGTGAAAAAAAGTTACGTGTTGTCAAGTTGCTAGGCGACAGGAGTCACGCTTTGTGATGCGATGGTGACGGCGGGCATGGCTGGTGACGCACATTGTAAATCCTATGTAGACCAGACCGTCTCATTTTGGTTTGGCCTTCTCCGTCTACGACAGCTACGAAGGGCCACGCCTTCGTAGAGCGCGGCCTCCGACAATGCGGCCCTTGAGTCGGGGCACGTCAAGTGAGTGAGTGACACCATTGGTCGACCGAGTGTTGGACTTTTCCCATTTGGCAGTTGCACTTTCAAAATGATTTGGTGCAAATATTTTCTATTGTGTCTATTTACAGCACATCCACAACACTTTCCACTGGCAGATCCCTTCGGTGACTTTTTTCAAAAAAGCACTAAGTGACAAATCTAGCGACATTTTGGACAAACTGCTTTCCATAGAAGAGAGACGTCAGCACCCCCCCCCCCCCCCCCCCCCCCCCAAAGTTAATTTGAATAATACATCATCAGGCGGGCTTTAGCCACCGTCCATTGAAAGTAGCTGGTGCCAAAGCAGTTTTCAACTACGTCCCCAATTTCTCCCATGGACCACAACCTGTCCAGCTATATACTCCGTTTTAACTTGCACTTGTTTCTAAATCCGCAAAACGAGCCACAGTGGGAACTTGACAAATGAAATGCTCTTGTGAGAAGACATCAGGGAAGAGCTCGACATGCATCACGTACAAACTGCACAGTGCATCGCTCTATAACTTGCCTGATCCGTATCCATCTACAGAAATTGGGAAAAGGCAATCGTCCATTAACACGCTCTCTTTACCTATATTGAACAGAAACAAATAATGATGACGGTTAAAAAAAATGACAAAACAATGACAGTAGGAAATTAAATTAGATATGCAGCAACCCATTTAGTCACCACTGACTGTTTCAACATTTCCACAATGCTGGTTGGAAACATAAACTACGATTGGAAACGACAGCAATAATAAAATTAACTCAATTTTCGGGAGATTACGATTTATTTTACTGCATATCTGTGTGGTGGCGTCCATCTTTCTCTCAGCAGTTGCCTCAGAAAAAGAGGCTGGTCTGTGTCCAAGGCGCAAAGTGACGTGATGGGGGTTAGTGAGAGGCAGGTCAGAGGCAGAGCGCACCACACTGATGTGGGTCAGAGCGATCGATAAAGGCCCCGGCCAGCAGCTCGCTGATTCAGATCTAATAGCTGCACTTGAAAACCTAAAAGCTCGAGAGACCAGCTGGTGAAATACGGATCTTTTTTTTTCATTTTTTTTAGCTAGTTCAAGGCTCTGATTGTCTTCTGGTATCGAATCTCACGATTTCAGATATGCTGATTAGACACTTGACTTTCATATGCAGTGTTTTTCAGAGCTGAAGAGTTTTTTTTAATCCAGCATTGAGATAAAGGTTGTCAGCGACAGAGAACACTGCGGAGTTTCTTCTGCTGTGGTCGCTTACCTGTCCGGTGTGTGATCAGTATACGGCGTCATTATTATATACAACGCACACTAATGCCTTGACCACAGGGACACTATCTGGAACCAAGGGCATTATGGGGCATGTTCATTGTCCTTGTAATGGCAGCACACACTGAAATGCTGCCTAAATGAGTATAATTATGGTAATACCAGCCTTTCTAATGTAGCATTAGCTGCACTCACACCCTCTACATCCTTTTTGTACACAGCCCCCCTCCTCCATGTGCAAGGTTTTTAGAATCCATCTCTGTGCCTCTGCATGGTCTCTCATACTATTACTATGATTATATTCATCACAACAAGGTATTTTCTATTTGATATCCCTTATCCCATCCACTGTTGTTATACAGGAGTTGCATAATAAATAATAAAGAAATGGTAATGAATGCATTTGCGGATTTTGGAAACTAGGGGCCACTGGTTGGTTTCGCTCTGCTCTTATTAGGATTCAGTCAGCACTTTGCTTTTATTTGGTGCTTCAGTGCTTTTATATCTTGGCACACGGCATGTATAAACAAACAACAGGAGACAAACAGAGGCAGGAGCATGGATTTACAATGTCATTTGCTTTTTTTTTTTTGTCTTTTCACTTCTCTGACTTTCTTTTTTCCCCCCTATGTCTGTAGGATTACGCCACAATGCAATTCTGTGCCAACAAACTGGATAAAAAGGACTTCTTTGGAAAGTCAGACCCCTTCATGGTCTTCTACAGAAGCAACGAGGATGGCACGTGAGTTTCTTCCTTGCTTTGGCTTCCCGGGGGGTGAGGGCGTGGGGTGGGGTGGAGTGGGGGGGGTGTTTCATTTTGGCTTATCAAAGTCAGCTAGGAGGGCGGAGGGGGGGAGATCAGAGAAGATGGGAACCAAGGTCGAGAGAATTAGATTGAGATCCCTCGAACTCAGCTGCATACAGATACCTTTATGCAGACGTGCTCCCAAAGCAAACTATAATGGGAAGATTTTATCGCTCAGTTTTTCTTAGAGATGTGTGTTTTCGGATTATAAATCCCAGATGACCTGCGTCCCCAGGTTCACCATTTGCCACAAGACTGAGGTGGTGAAGAACACACTTAACCCCGTGTGGCAGCCCTTCTCCATCCCCGTCAGGGCGCTCTGCAATGGAGACTATGACAGGTAGGATGAGTGATGATGTACAATAAAGTCTTCTGCGCACATACACACTCGCACATTGCGCACACACACACACACACACACACACACACACACACACACACACTCACATGGAGTGTGATTTTCCCGGGAAAATCAAAACCATGCAGAGTTTCAATATACAGCATACTCATTTCAAAGTGGGTTGGGTGCGTCAGATTTAGACGCCATTGATTTTCTGCCGTCATTTTATCTGCTGCTGAAATGGAGAATTATTACAGGTCTGTCTCTGACTACATGCTACCTCGCCTCGCTCTTCATTGATTTACCCACAACTGGCGAGAGGCTTTCAGAGTATTTCAAATTTCTGATTGGCTGCACCGGTGGCATCTCCTATCTTATCGGAATCTCAAAGAGCCTCGCGGGAAACCCGGGGAAGAGGAAGAGTTTTGGCAGGAAAATAAAAAAAAAAAAAAAATTGAGTTAAGAAAAAAAGTGAGAGGGAGAGGAAGAGTGGCTGTATTTGTCGTTCTATAGAAGTTGACAGGTGGCTGTAACAACATACTGCGTGTGTGTGGGTGAGTGTGTGTGTGTGTGTGTGTGTGTGTGTGTGTGTGTGTGTGTGTGTGTGTGTGTGTGTGTGTGTGTGTGTGTGTGTGTGCGTTTGTGTGTGCGTTTGTGTGTGCGTGTGTGTGTGCGTGTGCGTGTGTGTGTGTGTGTGTGTGTGTGTGTGTGTGTGTGTGTGTGTGTGTGTAAGCATGAAAGTGTGCGGACGCAGACAGCTATGACAGTCTGTAGAAGTCATCAAAGAACGTGTCAAACTTTGCCCTCTCCTCCACGCTGGTTGTCAGCGGAGGTTCCTCACTTCCATCCTGACTCTGCTCACCTGCCCGGAGAAGCTAATTGGGTCAGACAGATGGAGCCGGAGTATGAAAGACGTCTGATCCCCTTTGAGGATTTTGATGGCAAGAGAAATCTACAGCTATTAAGGGTCTCCCCGACTTCTCATTTAAAATATCTTCAGTTTGCTGATTGTTTTTTTTTTTTTGGACATTTTTTATTTCCAACATCTACTGAGCAGAGCCGCTGCGATTTGGATCCTTTTGATTCACTATTTCTCAGCCAATCAAATTTTAGTGGCTTATGAAATCAAAATTTTTATTAAAAATACAATGATGCTGTGATAATTACAACTGCCCTGGTTTTGATTCAACCCTTAATGCAGATTTCCCAGATTCAGCTCCTGTTTATTTTCCTTGTCTTCTTTTAAATGTTTTCATGTGATGTCAGTTGGATTTTTATAGTCCAAAATCATAAACATGCCTCAAAGGGCTGTGCAATCTGTACATCATACAATGCCCTCTATTCGTAGCCCCTCCGTTTAGATAGAGTGCCAACAAATATGAAGGATATTAATCTGTGAAGAGTTCAAGGACGCCATTCACACACAGTTAGAAGAGACAAGAGGGGAGGATGAATCTCCTGGAGGATGAAGATCCAGATCTGAGATGACTGACGGGAGCCGGAGGAACAGAGTAGGGCAGAGGTCCCAGGATGGCCGATGCTCCTGTGCACTTCATATTTCCTCCATGTGTTACATGTTATTCTAAGTCAGGAATAATCACGTTAAGTCCCTCTCCTCGGTCACGTCTCCCGGCCTCAGGTGAATCAGTCAAATATCTTTTAATGATCAGGCTCCAATAGCGATCGGAAAGTGAAATCTCGGCAATTTCCACTCCAACATGCAGTGGGTGCAGGAAGAGAAATGAAACTGATCCGGGGACTAATTCTCTGTAGTGCTGCTGCGTGTGACCCTGATCATTAGTTGGAAGAAAATGACATTAGAGAGAATTGATGGTGAGTGACACATCACTTGGGAATCATCTGTCATGCTGTGTCAAAACACGTCAGTTTTTTTGTGTGTCTGTCAGTCAAGAGTAGAAGACGTTGTCTCACTCTGACTCTGAACCTTGAATATCTGGATGTATTACATGTTGGTTCAGTATTTAGAGGGAAAGCCCAGCTGCTTTTAGCACAGATTCACAGCACAAATCTTACCTCATCCCTCTCTCATCGCTCTACGTGAATCCTGATGTCTGTTAGGTGGGGAAATATGTTAAATGCAGACAGAATGAGTTCAGGTCAGGATAACAGGGCAGCCCTCCATCGCCACGCATCCTCCTGGATTGACAGCATCTGTCGGGTGGGGTGGGGGGTTGGCAAGCCACTGATCTTTCCATCAGATCGAGTAGAAGAGGGGGAAGCACTTTCCTCATTCTCAGTGAATTCTCCCAGGCTTACTTATTTGCTTTCTCGCCTTGCAGCATATTTCAGGAACTTGCAAAAATATGCTCCCTCCCAAGAGGTTAGTTTTCTATCTTTGGCATGTGCAGAGAAAATGCTTTACCCAGACTTTTGGCAACTCTGTCTACCTGCTCTCTCTCCACGGTGAGAAACATAATCTCACTGGTTAACAAGTCATTCAAATCCTTAATGCCAGGTTACCAATCTGACTTCCTTTGCTTTTTTTTTTTTTTTTTTTTGGGATGCAAGACTGACAGAAACCAGGTAAGCTTTGTAAATGTGTACCGGTCTCAGACTCAGATAAATGTTTCATTAAAGATTTGTCATGAGCTAATGTATTTTCACAGCTGACCATTCTCAGTCATTCTCCTACTAGATCTTCAGGCAGATGTTTGCATCTTTTGCATGCAAAACACGGCAGGCTCTCTTGGATTGATTAATTCAACCTTCACTCACAATTAATGAGCTTTATTAGCTTGTTTTGTGCTGCGTCATGTCAGGAATGCTCACTGTGAAATTTCCCTCAAGGACATTTAGCTGGTGGCTCCTGAATATTTTTTTCTCTCTCTTTTGATGTGTTTCGCAGGACGATCAAAGTGGAAGTGTATGACTGGGACAGAGACGGGAGGTAGTGGACGCACACACACACACACACACACACACACACACACACACACACACACACACACACACACACACACAGACGCGTTATTCATTATCATAAATTGATTGATGACATCTTACCCAGTGTCAGTTGCTCCTCTGTGAATTACTTTGTATTTCTTCAGTAACACTCGATAGAAACCCCGCCGGCACATTCACAATACCTCAAACTTAACTGCTATTCATTTTTCATTGAAAATGGATTTTTACAGCACAATCTGTGCATCAGTGGTTGTGGTGTAATTCCTACGGCTGCTTTTATCTCTGGCCTCTCAGCGTTGTACCTGCTGAACATGTGTGTGATGTGGGTTTTCTCTTTTCCCTCCAGCCACGACTTCATCGGCGAATTCACAACCAGCTACAAAGAGCTGTGTCGGGGTCAGAGCCAGTTAAACGTCTACGAGGCGAGTAGAGAGAAAGAGAGTCTATACTGTTATCACCCTGTCAGTGTTCCCGCAGAGCTGAGGACCCTCATGTAAAACAGCGGCTGTGGTTTCACATTTCATTTTGACAGTTGTTACTTGTTCCTGCTGTTTCTCTTGGATCTCTTTTATACTTTAAAGCAAAATTCAGGTCACAGTGCAAAAACTTCCTTTTTATCCAACTCTGAAGGTGTGATACATCTATTTGTTCAATACAAGATTTTTGTGCCAGTTAATGAGTTTCAAGTGAAGTGAAGCACACCGGCTGCTCTGTACCTGCTCAGATCTGTGTGCAAACTACTCATGAATGAACTGTGGAAACACCTTTCGCACAAAAGTTATTCCTGCAAGGGCACAGGAACAAACCTATGCTCAACTTCTGGGTGCAGGTTTGAGAAAAACAATTTCGATTTAAGAGCCAATCAGTGTGCCCTTTGGCTCTGCAAGGTCTTGTTAGCCAAAGTTTAATGACAGGATACTCTCCACGCCGTGGTCGTTTGAGTCGCGTTGTGGCTATTCGAGATTAACAGCAAACCTCCTCTGTCTCCCCTCGCCCTGCCCGGCATTAAGCATCGGTAAGGTTAAGTGGTGCAGCAGACCAGATGAGGAAAGGTGCTTCTGTGTTGAGAATACAAATGGGAATGCAACAGAGCTATGCTGCTGATTGGACTTTTTTTTTGGATGGTCCTTTGAGGGTGAGATAGGGTATTACTGTTAGGCGCTGGGAGGCTCCTATCGGTCCCTGCTCATTAAAACACTTGCCATGTTACATTAGCCTCTGAATTAGTCATGGTGGTGGATTAAGGAAAGAACAGGGCCGATGAAGAGAGAGAGTGGTGGAAAAGAAGGTGGGTACGGGGGGGGGGGTAAGGGCAGAGCGAGCGAAAGACAGTGAGGAAGACGGAATGAGTGAGTGGCATGAAAAGCTGCCCTGCTGACATGGCAGAAGAAGGTGCATCCATTACCCTTCACCAAACCTTTCTGTATTTTCATTGGAAAATGAAACACAGCAGTTTCTCCGTACACTCTTTGCCAGGTCAGTGCCCTTGAAGCAGGCTCAGGATTTAGCCAAAAACTACACGAATCCACCTTTTCACAGCTGACAAATAGAAAGCATTTGAATAGGTCACAGGCCGCAGTGTTTGACTCTGTGCAGGTTCCTGTGTACTCAGCCTGACATGCACGAGGCCCGCAAACATTAGCTCTGTGAGCTGAGATGACAGCAGGCTAATGCTAACGGAGGCCGGTATAATTCAAGGTGATGTCTGTGTGACGCAATGCGAACCCGGTTGTGACTGAGCGATGTCTGCGGCGCTGTGAGGCATCATCATGTGTTGGAGGAGTTGAGGAGGAACGACAGAGGCAGGACGGAGGAGTAGAGCCCACGGAGAGCCTGGGATAACTTCACCTTTATTATACAGCTCGCTCTCCTCCAGGGGTGCGTTTCCTGTTTGTGTGCAGACCCGCAGAATGAGCAGTAGATATGTCTGACCTTGATAGCTTACTGTCCCATACATGTTTGTGGCTGCGAGCTCTACATGTAACATTAAGTTAAAGCAGGGAGAGCTGTAATAGCTCATAATCAGCTCTCCTTATCATTTTTGTGTATCTATGTGCACGCCTGTGAATTTTGCACACTACATAGTTCAGCCTGTATGTGGTTACCATTTTGTTTATGACAAATAAATGGTTTGTGGCGAGATATAGGGCACGTTTTCCACACCCCAGAGCTTGGTAATATGCATGTAAAATGTACAGCACAATATATGCGCTTATGAAAATCCCCCTGAATAATCTGTGTCTTGCTGCGAGGTATGATCAATGCTATCTCATTCTCACCCACTGCGGTTATTGGATTCAGTCCCTATGCTCCATTACCCTTACAGACATGGAGTAGGAGGACAAAGATGTTTTTATTACTTGCCCCAGGGGGGGATAAAAAGAATTGTGCTGTAAGTTTATATTATCATTATCCTTCTTTTTTTATTCTGCCTTTATGCCAGGTGGTGAATGCCAAGAAGAAAATAAAGAAAAAGAGATACATCAACTCTGGGACGGTGAGACTCAGTTCTAAGATAAGTGCAAACCTCCCGTTGCACTCGCACCCCTCACCCTGCTTTGCTTTTGTATTCATCAGGAAGTTTCCTCTAAGTGGATTGCATGAGGCAGTTCAGCTCTGTTAAATGTTTTTGTTCCGTTCCCGGTCTCAAAGCTTTTGATCCAGACAGTGAATTTTAAGTAGATGGGAAAACATTCTCTTGACCTGAAACGGGGTGAAACACAGAGTCCACAGGAGTGCATAAAGGGACTCTTGTCAGCCACATTAATGTTCTCAGTGATTGTGATACTAATATGCTGCCCAGATGTCAAAGTCACTCTGCGTGGATAAGTCATTTTGTGGATTGTTGGCTCAGAGGTCAGTGTTAATGTGTAGCTTGGTAGATTCTGCTCTCCTTCATATCGAGCGTGACATAATCTGTTTGGACCTTTTTCTCTCAGGTGTCCCTGTTGTCGTTCAACGTGGAGTCAGAGCACACCTTCCTGGATTACATCAAAGGAGGGTGAGTCCACTGTTTGTACGAGCATGTGGTGTATTAATGTATTTCCTTTGTGGCTGGTTCCTCAGAGCAACAGCAATTACTTCATTTTCTTAAAGTCCCTCGCCGCTCAAAAATTAGTTTTACTTATTGCCACTTAACTTGGATGTTTGAGCTCCACTGTGCAGATGTTAGTGCAGATGTTGACATTAGAAAGCTGTTTTCACCTTCAGCTGCTGAAGAGGGGGAAACTTTCTCTGTGCTGAAATCTGTGTTTACAATGTGTAAAAACCTTTGAAATGAAAATGATTTGAAGGAGGAGTAGATGTCATTTTAAGAATTTAACTTGGTCATTTTTGTAAAAAAAAAACCAAACAAACAGACATATCAGACCCAAATGTCTTGATCCAAACGGACTATTTTACATGACCTAAAACATGGAAAGGACCCTTCATTAGTTTTGTTTGAACTGTATAAACACCAACCTACAGTATGTCATTGTGTGAACTGTGAGAAAAGCTACAACAACAGAAACAACATGACAGTTACTGTACATTAGAGAGGGGGAGTCACTGCACCATCTCTGTCTAACTGTGGAGGGTAAATCTATCTGCTGGTTCTCTTCATGTCTGTTCTGTGCCTGTGCTCTACGACGTCTGTTTTCATGTTGCATTAGAGTTTCAGAATATTATTAGTGATGATTGGTGTTTTCATCTCACTGTTAGAAATAAACCACCTCCCTAAAACCTTAAGTAACATCTTTGCTTGTCTGACAAAAGACAACAGGAACTGGCATACACTGTTACAACAAAGGAACATGGCCACTTTTGTTGACGAGGGCCGGATAAAAAATTTAGCACATGAATTCTGCTTGCCACCTGTTGGCACCTCTGCAATAGCTACAGCAACCAGCAGCCCTCCTGTCCATGTCGGCGTTGACTGTTTATCTCTAAAGAGGTTTCAAGCCCCCCCTGTTTATACGTCTGTTCTGTCGTCTGCAACTGGACTCAACAGGAACAGTAAAATAAATTATTGCCACATATAAAATGGCTCCTCGCTTCCAGTGTTTATCGTCAAAGACGGTGACGCGGTTTTTTTTTTTTGGTTCGTGCTGGCATGTTTTGATGCTGTGGGCCGTCACAGTGGCCCGGTGGTCTAACACAAGTACTAACTGCAGAGTTCCTGGTTCCTGTCTGCCTCTCAGCTGTTTCCTATACAAGAAAGGAAAAATAAAGGGAAAAAGTTTTATTGCTGTATTTTTTATTAAACTTCTTATTTGGTTGACCTAAAGTTCTTTTCTAGCAGCAATACCTCGAGGTCACTCCACTGAACTCTGTCTGTGGTCTCACTGTTCACAGACGCAGTGTTAGAATATCAATCAATAGTGGGAGTTAACTCGTTTGCCGAAGCAGAGAACGTTAGTGAGCCCTGTAGACTTAGACATGTTGATGCTGTGACTAATGCATGGAAATAAGGGAGAAAATCAGTGCTGCGAGATTTAATACAGTAGATTTAAATGCATTACTTCAGCTCCTGTGACTCATCCTGTTTCCCACCTCTCCTGCTGCCCATTGCAGTACAAGCACCCGTCCACATTTGCCTCAGGGTTATTGACGACAGTGGGTGAGTGATCTGGAATTTTCCACATGTGTGTGCTGAGCGCTATGTGGCCGCGAAGGAGACGATCTTGTCCGCAGCCACAACTACAGTGTCAATGAATATGGATGACTGTGATAAAATATGGAGAAGATCTGAGAGCTTAATTAAGGCCGGACAACCTGTCACATATGGAAATGTTTCTCAGTGGATCAGTGGCTGCCCTGGTTTTAGTTTCCTGCTGCTGATGGCTGAGTGTCCCAGATCTGTCCTGTTGGTCTCTCTGCCCAGCTCACACACACACACACACACACACACACACACACACACACACACACACACACACACAAAGTAACAGTGTTTTCATCTATACCTTTAAGTACTTGTTCGCTTCAGATCTAATTTGTCCTAGAGACAATGAATGAAAATGGAGGAAGAAAGAAAACTGGTACTAATACACTGAAGGTCCAAATCAAAATGTTCAGCACTTACACACATATTTCAGATATTGGGTTTTTATGACAGCTGTGGCTGAAGGCATTATGTTTTTGGTTTTTCCGTTTGTCCATCCATCCATCCGTCCGTTCCGTTCTTGTGAAATCTATGTATCTGTAACGCCTCGAGGGAATTTCTTCAAATTTAGCACAAACGTTCACTTGGACTCAAAGATGAACTGATTAGATTTTGTTGGTCAAAAGAAGCACACAATGTGACTCGGTAGAAATAGTTTTGTTTTTATGTCTGTTTATCTTGACATCTTATCTCATCTTACACCCAGATAAACACTTATCCAAGTTCTGAGTAACCTAAAGATGAGCACGGTGATTTGCTGATACTGGGGTGTGTGCTTATAGTATTCTCACTAGTGTTCTGAGTTTAAATTTCTGCGTGATGTGTAGAAGAAGAGAAACGTTCAGTGGAATATTAAACGTCTGTGGCAAAGGAGACCTTAAAATAAGATAAAAAAAAAAACAGCCCTAAATTGCCTGCAAAGGTTTTAAGACTACATCATTTTATTATTTATTGGATATTTAGCTTTCATGTACAGGGTGATTTGTCGGAACAGATAAATGTCTTCAGAAACTCAAAATTTATGAGGAGGAAGTCCAAAGAAATATCAGGACATGAAGACTAGCGCAACCATGCGGAGATTAAAAACACGAAAGCTTTTCTTCATATTTCGCTGTGATTCCTGACGGATGACTTTACACGTAGCTGACAGAGTGGTGATGGAAAAACTTACTCTAAAATACACAATAATACAACAAATCCAGCAGAACACACTTCAGAAAGATGGACCTATTGCAAGCGCTGTAGACTCTTTTTGGTTTACCTGCATTTCCACTGAAGTAAAAATTTGACTTTACTAATTGTAATTAATACTGCTGGAGTGTTGGAACAGAAGGTGCACCTTCTGTTTGGTAGTAAACTAGTAAATGTTATGCATTCATAGATCGCTCCCCTGAGGAAGGCTGTTCCCCCGAGGACATCTTGGCGTGGGTGAACGTGTGCGGGACATGTATGAAATTTCATTCTGAGAGAGAGAGACTTTATTCTGATGGAGGTGTTAACGTGCATCGTGCTTTAATTGTGATTATTATTGGAGAAAAAAAAAAGTTATATGCAGCTACTGTTAAAGGCTGCACACACCTGAGTCTGTTGTTAAAGCACAATCCTCAGTTATTTAAACTCAGATTTGAATTGAACTCTTAATGAAGCCATCAGTTTGACGGGTTGACACAGCTTTTTATCCATCATGTTAAACGCGAAGTGGAAATCTTCACATGAAACTGTTTCGGACAGAAATGAGAGAGAGAGAGAGAGAGATTGCCCCATTAATTATTTTGACCCAGCATGGGGAGTGAAGCATTATGTAGAGTGGCAATTCATCTTTTTGTTACAGACATTTAGAGATGTTAAAAGCTCATCACTTCTTTCGGTGCCGTGCCCGGGAGAGGGAATGATGACAAAGACTATTACTTTAAAAAACACTCTGGGATCAGGGCGATTTTTTTTTGAAATATGAAATCCCTGAAAGAAAATCGCTCCAGCATCAGATGTTGTGATATTTTCTCTTGAGGGCTTTTAAATCACCATGAAAGGCTCGCTGTAGCGTCTGTGCCTTCCTGTTGTCTTTGTCTCCCTGATGTTTTCCATGAGAAGTGCTCTCAATAATGGAAGTCTTTGTTTATTAAAATTCTTCATCAGGAGCCACAGAGATAGGAAGAGTCTGGAAGATACCATCAAAAACATGACAGGGTGGGGGGTGGGGGGCAGAAAGGCTCAATATTACTTTCCTATCTCTATGTACTGTAAGTCAAGTCTATCGCTACTTTTCTCTTTCTGTTTTGATTGATGCTCCATATTTTCTCCACAAGATGGTTTTTGAGTCTCTGAGGGCAGAGAGCTGAACATAAACCAACTGACCCTGCTTTTTAAACGTGAAGGATCTCATGGATCCGGAAATGAACTTCATTATAATTCACTAATGACTTCAATCATGTATGCAATTATTTTTTCATTCACTGATTCTTACTTTCATCCACTTTCTCACAGATCGCCTGATATCCTATTACAAGATGGCGTTGTTGTGACTGACGAGACACTAAAACACTTCCTGCCTGCATTACTTCATAAGTGTGCATGAAGGATTTATTATACTGTGTGTCCTTGTGTCAGTTATGTCAGTTGACCTTATAGAAATAGAGTCTATAGCCAGGAAAGACCTCAAACATTACAAGTGAGTTTTCTAATAAACAAACAAAAAAGTTTATATTCAGTGTTACCAGAACACACAGTGTGTATCCTTGATTTCTAACAAATGTGTTGATTACATTTTCTTCCTCTTAAACATTTACAAATGTGATTTAAAAAAAAAAAAAAAGAAAAAGTATTTTACACCTTACATAGTTTACATTAGTGTTTATTTGCTAGCAGTCTTCTTCTGCCCGCCGTCACTGGTTCACTGGTTCGCATCGCTGGCAGAGCTGTGCATCGTGTCGCCCACGTGAATGTAGCTACGTCCCCAAGTGCGTGAGTGGGACAAACAAAAACAGCCACATGCTCATAAAAAATGCTCTTTAGTGCTACTAAAAGTTCACAGGGAACCTTTTTAATATTGTATGTCCACAAATTAAAAAAACAAACAAACAAAAAAAAACTGTCGAGTTTACAAAGCAGAACGAGTCATTGTAAATGTGTGAAAGTAATGTACATTACGGAGAATCACAGAATTTGACCTCGGTTGTTGTTTCTTTGTGGGTTCACACCCAACCAATAATCTGTCCTGGAGGATTCTCAGTGTTATTCATCTTTCTATATATTTACTCAAAATATTAAAGACTACTTGTTTTTACTACTTGGTTGAATTGATGCACATCATTTTGATAGGTGTGCATGATATATTATATTGTAGACTTGTTTTTCCTCTTATTTCCATATACTGTATGCACCCAAAACAATATACATCTGCATTGTACGTGCTTCTGAAGACGGATTGCTTAGTTTGCATCCAGCTGTGGTTTGTATTTGCTGGTTCCTAGATCGTGGATATTTTGTTGTTGGAGGTGTTTTCCTTATTTGCAAATTTGTGCTTTGGACTATTTCTATGTCCCGGTTGGTTGTCCTATGAACTAGAAATTATACATAAATATTTGATTAAGATGAGTTCAAGCTTTTCTTTCCTAAAGACAATCTATATGAGCTGAATCATTGATTCATATAATTAAAAGTATAAATATTAAATCAGATTTAGGCTGCTGTCTGGCTTCCCCCTCCTCCTGTGATCTCTACCTATGCCAACATCACTAGAATAGATTTTCATTTTCCTTCTGTCTTGGGACCTTTATATGTATATTTTAGACATACAAGCCTAGAATTTAATTTCATATTATTTGTGCACTGCTGTTATCCACCAGATCTCTATGTCGGCACCAGCTGTGGTGGCTAAGTGATTTGTGACGCCACTGCAAAGATATGATTTCACTTTGTGAGAGCTCCAATCATATATAACTTAATTTATCAAGTAAGAGAAGGAAAAGAAAAAAGATATTGCTTTTAACAGATTCTCAGCTTGGAGCAGATTGCATGACAGACTGATGAGAAAAATAAACAAGATTAGAGTGAAGGGATGAAACAATGAGCGTGCTGCTTATCCACAATGGGAAAGATTAAGTGTATCCATGGAAAATGAAACACCAGCCTCAGTGAGTGAAGAGAGCTCAGGAGAAGTAGCTGCAGTTTTGTCCATTAAACTGGAAAACCTTTAGGCAACTTTAAAGTCTTATCAGTCTGTGTAAATGGAGCCTTTTCTCCAGTGAACATTAGCCCAGTTAGATCAGGTTTATTTGTGTAACCTTTAATAACTGTTATTGTCTCAAAGGGTTTCACATCGCCCACATTTTGAAGATAAACCACACAACCTTAACCTTTAGACATGTGATGGGAAAAACTCACAAAACCTCATTAGAAATGAGGAGATTTGCCCTATTGGGACGATCCAACACGCAGTGGGTGCTGAGAGTGAACCGGGAAAGATTAGATATGTGTCCTCTAATTATAAGATGCATTCTGTTTTAACAAGCTATTACCAAGATAGAAAAATAAGATGTTTGCTCTCTGAGCAGGTCGTCACAAATATTGCAACAGATACTTAATACAAAAAGATGTGTTTTTTTTATTGTAACAAATCCTTTATTTATGTCCTAATTTTACACTGACATCTTTGAAGAATGATCTTAGTTAAGTCGGAAATCAGATTCAGATTTAATTCTACTGTTGTTTACACTTTATGCATTCGCATCCACACATTGCAATTTATGGGTTCTGGCGCGGCGCACAGTCACTCCCATGGGTCACATAGTTTCGATTTGGCATCTCTACTAGTGAAGGATTTGACTTTTCTTCAACTCATGCAAATGAATAAAATCAAACTGAGGAAAAACTAGAAACTGAACCTGAATGCCTGCCAACACTGCCATTCAGAGAGATGATGAGAAATATGAGCAAGAGCCTGAACAGCAAGCTGTATGAATCTGATCTGTGACCTAAATTTGATATTTTCGATTTCTTCTAATGATTCCTCTTCTTTCATGTGTGTTTGCTTTACTGCTCCCTCTGTAAAAGATGATGACTAGCATGATGCATGTTGGACTATTCCTGAAGCGAAGGGTAAAAAATAGCAATTTCTTCTCCAGATACCCTGTCACATCCTGACTGCTTTCACAGTGAATTGGTTTTTCATTAATTTTCATTAACGTTCAATTGGGGCAGAGATATGATCAAACAGAGGTAATTAAAGTCCAAACTCCATATACTGCTCTGACTCTGAGGGGCTAATGAAATATTTATATTCTTTTGATCACATATTGAAATGTTTCTTTTTAAATGAAATCTGCAGTGAGATCGGCCGTGTGATGACTTGTGTGCAGTCGCTATTGTGTGAAGATCTTATTAAGGTTTAATAGTTTCATCCCAAAATGTTGTGTTGACCTGAAATGAGAGAAGGTGATTTTTTATTTTATTTTATTTTTTTGTTTCATATAGGTTTGTGGTCAGGCAGGAGAATGGTATTTTTATAGGAGCATATCATTTTCTTTTCTTTTTTTTCCCCTCTTCTTCGACGTTCACTGATTCTTCAAAACAGGAGATATTTCTCAGATTCTTTCACCAGCTTTTTCTACATGCGTTTCACATTTGCAGAAATACAGGGAAGAGATGGTGTTGATATCAAATGACTTCAGATAATGTGCGCTGGACTGTTTTTGAGCTGCTTCGGTGTCTCATTCTGACATTGGGCCGTCGTTGGTCCTGCTCATGTTTGAGTTTAAGGGGAGGCAGAAGCGGATGGCTTCACTGTAACGTTATGTAGACAGTTATTTTCAGCTTTGTCCGGGGGGGGGGACGCCGCAACTAGAAACTGACGTGACAGTTTTCTGAAATCTTGCCAGTCTAGACCTCCCCGATCTTTTTTAGTTTTCTTTTACGACCACTTTTACTGCCACATACTGTATATCTGAGCACACCGGGGATTATAGGTTATCTTGCTACAGCCGCCGTAGTCCAGACGAGAGATCTGAGTTGATTGAATGATAAAATGTTGCTATATAATCTGAGTCACCTTCAAGTATTACCATGTGCTCAATGCAGTTAAGCCTAATGGGTTTTGCCTCTCAGGTTACATTATACAGGCTGCACACCTACGTGGTTGGTGAAGGTGGTCCAGGCTATGTGCAGCCTTAACAGTAACACCTGCAGACATTACTCAGGGCCTAAAGAAGGAAGACTGACCTCTCTACATGTTATCTGGCTTAGGTAAAATAATTGAATCCATAATTTTATATTGACTAGTTAATATTCCCTTAAAGATTACTACTTATAATAATAGTGCTATGTACAACTCTGTGTATAATATTGTAACAAAGAATTAAAAGCAATATGGGTGGAGATGAGGATCATCCCAGTCATACTGCAAATAAGTGCAGGTGTGACTGGGATGATATTTTTCCTGCCATAGGATAGTCGACAATAAGAACACCATTCAGGTCTGTAATCAGTATTGAAATACAAGTTTCACAGAAAGGGAAGAAGGCAATTCATGGCACAAAATTAAAAAAAAAAACAAACAGGTATTGATAACGTATCTAATGAGTTTCTGAAGTTGCCTTGTCTGCTCCCTGTTCTGTATCATCTCCTTAGTTTTTGTTTTGAAAAGAGTATGATTCCCACAGTTTGTTTAAATGAATTATAATGATCCCAGAGTTCCTATGAATTATAGAGAGGTAAGTTTTCTTAGTTGTGGTTATAAATATTTCTGCTGTGTTAATAAAAGAATCAAACATTATTGGAATCATTGGGACATTTGACAGACGAATAGAATGGGTTCCATAGGATTAGAGCTTGTATTGATCATATGTATATATATAGGGTTATATATATATATATATATATATATATATACATATATATATACTGTATATACTGTATATATATAATTTCTCTGCCTGGAATCATTTGTGTGAGAATATAGGAGAGGGGACATTTCCAGAAGGATTTTGAAAGCTACGGTAATGATGGTAAACTTTACAAAGCTGTGGAAGCTCTTTATCAAGCCGCAGTCGGTTTCCAACTGCTTCTGGTGTGAAACAAGGGGGTGTGCTCTTTCCTACACTATTTGCACTATGTATATATGATTTAATGTTTGAGGTCAGGCAAGCAGGCGTAGAGGTCAGCCGTTCTGATCTCACAGTTGGTACCTTTATTTATGCAGATGGGGTAGTTCTGCTGGCAGACTCTGAACAGGATCTTATTTTAATAAATATTGTACATGGTTGAGTAAATGGCAATTAAAGATAAAAGCCGGATTATGCATTTTAGAAAAAAGGGGAGACACAAAAGTAAGTTTGTGTTTCATAATGGTTCAGTTCCTTTGTCATATTGGTAGAGTTAAAAACATTCAGGTTTTTAACTAAGATGATCATCTTACTTTTGAAGCAGGAATAAGTGTCCTGTCAGATTCTGGGAGCTGTTCTGAAAAAGGTTATGGTTTATAAAGACCTTGGTTACAATACATACACACAACTGTGTAAATCTTGTGGCTTAAAATGACCCCTAAACTGTCAGTATGTGGTGATATGAGATGGGAGCCAGGTGACGTTAAGCCAAAGGATGACGTGATGTGATCGTGGAATAAGTTCATCAGCACAATAGACTTATTAAACTAAATTTTTATTGGGATTGCTTAGATAATCATCCACGTTATTGTCCAAGTTTGGTTTACAGTATATATTTAGAAATAAGTTGCCTCGGTGTTGCTCATGGAAAAGAAGAAGAATTATTAAACAAACCAAACCCGAGCAACGTGTCACCCTTAACCTGAGCGGAGCCCGAGGTCAGTTAAGATCTGACATCCTGCCTTATGTTGTGGGAACTGGACTCTTCCATTCGGCCCCAGAGGGGGAAGAGGGTGAGATGAAATGCGTCACAGTCTGCTTGATGTGGCAGATGAATGTAGAGTACAAGTTTACGTACACTCAGCTGGCAGGTACACCCACACCCAGCTAAAACTAATACAGTCTATTGCTGTGAATAATCCTGCTTCATGAAGCTTTTAATGTTCAGTTTTTCGTACTGAAACCAGTTCGGAGACGTGTTGATTCAGCTGTGTGATCATTTTGTAGGCTGCGGTCTGTGGTGCTGTCGAACTGATTTGCATTATACAAAGAGGTGTACCTGTTATTTAGTCTACCCTCACTGATACAACTGGCGTGGACAAAATAATAGAAACACCTGTTTATAGCAGCACTGTTGTATTAGACTGTATTTGTTTTAGCTGTCCCTCATAAAACTGCCAACTGAGTGTTAATTAAAAACACGTTTACATATAACAAAGAAAGTTTAAATTACACTGTACATGTTAAAGTTGTATGTTCACTTTGTTCGGTTTATATTTGATGTAATGTGTATGTAGTACCGAGTATTGGCTTCCTCTCTGGAGGTAATCTACGTGTGTTGTCAGCCCATGTGGGCTGGCCACTCCTATGACTCTTGCATATATACATACATTACGGATGCTCCACCCCCACCCATCCCCAACCCCACAAACCAAACTTCACCCTTGTGTATATCTGCCTGAATTTCATTAAACAAGAAACACTGTGCCAATCTGCGCATTGCTGTAGTCTGTGTTGGCTGGTTTCCAGCACATACTGATGCAACTGTAGGTGTTCACTGTAGCTGCATTCTGTGTCACGATGTTTTACACATTACAAAGACTCCTGCCATATGGTGTTTGTCTGACTGGAAGGGGACGGTTGACATGATACCGATACAGTCGTACCTATTTTAATCTTCTGCAATAATTCAAGGTGACACAGAGACAGCTGTCATTTTAGCTGAGACCAAAACTGAGAGAAGATGAGACAGTAAGTTAGTGGTGATATGAAGGGACAATGTGAAACCCACTGGGAAATACTGGGACCGTCTGTTCTGAAGGATTTGTACTGAGCCAGGGTGTAAGAGACCGTCTGAAGGCCGGTGTCAGATTTATGAAGTCCTGATCAAATGTAAGAAATGATGATGTTGCATTAATTCGTCCATAGAACACTATAACGCTCAAGGACAAGTCTAAGAAATGAAAGATGACTGAAAAATTACCTGCTTTCAAGGACTATAGATTGGAGGATTTCAGGGATAAAAAAAACATATCTCCAGACCAGCCACCAGCTGTTGGTTCTTTGTAAGAATACCTGCAAAACAGACGATACTCCAGCATCGGTCCACATCAAGCCACATTGATTTTTGTTTTTGTCACTAAAAATTTTGTGTGCTCAGCTCTTAAACTAATCCCCACCGCGTGTCACAAGTTAAACTTAAAAAAAAAAAAAAAATACAAATAAATAAAAAAAACAAGTAGTGAAACTCAAAGCCACTCAACTGAACACAGACATACTGTATGCGCGCTGAGAGATGTAACTCTTCCTGCGGCAGGACTCAGACAACAGCAAATACTGATCCCCAGAGGCCCGGCTGTGTCCATGCTCTGCTGGCCTGTTTGTTCACAGTACTTTTCTCTAATAGATAGTGGCAACACTGAGAAAGCCCTGATTTCTGAACCTTTTCACCCCGTGAATCCTCATGGAAAACTACTGCACCGAGTGGAACATGGGGATAGCAATGTGAAGAAAACAACCCTAATTATAACCACAACCCAAGCATTAGCACCCACGGAAACGAGGCATATCCACCTTGACGTTTTTCCTAGAAGACATTGGTCAGATAATATGTGATGGTATATAATCATACAATACACATTTCTGATGGAGACCTCACCACTGACGTATTAACAAACCCATCACCAGAGAAGTACACTGATGGCAGGTGATTCTGCAATATCTTCTATCAGAAATGCTACACCCTCAAACACCACCCTGACTTCCACGCCCTCACTTTTGAAATTGAACCATAGGACGGAAATCATGAGGTGTGGAAACGCTACTCCTAGAATACAGGGCTAAAAACCACATACGTTAAGTTTTGATAACTTTACTGGAAAATCCGTTGACATTATTTTTGTCAGACCAACAATCGAAAACCCAAATATTCACCTGACAATAATATAAAACACAGAAAAGCAGCTAATCCTTTTTTTTCCATTTTTGTTTGATAAATGTCTCAGGTGATTAATTATGACATTGATTAACTGACTGATCATTCCATTGTTATTATATTTAGGTGCTTCAATTGTTAAACTGTATTCTGGTTATCGTTTGTTGTGTCTAGTTGTGTATGCGTTTTCTTGTTACACTGTTTTTATCTTTATGAAAGGATTGGGAGTTGTACACAGCATTATGCTATTAATGCTAAAACTATAACACCGGTCAATGCAGTCGGATAAAAGAGGTAATGCATCATGTTGTGGGTAGCTCAGCCCACTGCAGTTTAGCAGCTACTGTCTGAGGATGAACCTCTAGGTGATGCTCTGATGACCTAATTGCCAGTTTGACTGACCGTTCCCATGTTGCCGTTTCTACTGTCCTGCACCCGGCCTTGACTCACCACTGTGCTTTTCTGGCCAAACATTCAAAACTCACCGCAGAAATCAGCAGAGCATCAGCTGAGGCAGCGTGCCGTTGTAACAGTTCCCCCCTTTGTCAGCCGAGCAGTCCGGCTCAATACTGATTAATGAGCTGGGGTCAGTCTCTCCCCTGGAGGAGGCCGCCATTATCTCCAATACGGAGCTTGTGGGAATATCATAATGGAGGTGAAGTCAGAGAAGGCAATCAGCGTTAATCCCGATGAAAGAGCACACACTTTGATCTAAACCCACCTTCCCTTCGCTGTGCGTTTGTCCCTCTAGGGAAACTGGCAAATGCAGCGGAGACTTGTTCGACAGTGTTTAGTCTCTTTTGAGGTTTGGGCTATCATTACAAGCTCATGAATAAAAAAAATATCCTGTCGTTCCTGGACATACTGTGAGGTTGCGTTTTCACATTGATGCAGTGAATTGAATACCTGAATTTCCCCATTGATTGCGCCATAGCAACAAAGTGAAGCAAAGACAATAATGTTGATTACAATGATAAAGATTCTGATGGTGTGTATTGGATAATCTGGTGCAGCAAGACTGTGTAAATGTTCACAGTGAAAACAACTAGTGATGAATCTGGATTGTTTTTATTTTGCAGCTCTGATGCCTTGTTAATAATCATATCTTTCCTCAGTGTGAGTTCAGTCAAGTCATTAAGCCAGCTGCAGCAACTCATTATGGTGTTTGTGGAAACCATTTGGCAAATAACTGTGCCTTTATAAGCACTAGTAGGGTTTGTGGGATGTGTTTGTGGTTTTAACTTTGCCACTGAGCTGTTAAATCTTTGAAAGTAAGTGTTATTTAAAGATCACAATACTGGTTTGGATGTAGTTTGACTATGAGAAGATGTATGCTCTCTCTTTTTCTTAAATTGAATAATAAACCCCTGATTGGATGGAGCAAAACAAGAGCATTGTGAAGATAGGAAGTAGGTCTATTATCAACGCTGTTTTGGATTTTGCATTGTTCCACCTCATCTCAGGTGGATTGTGAGGTAGAGCAGAGAGCACAGTGAAACAAAGGAGAGCCCAGAGCTCATTAAACTGCAGCACTGAGTTTTCCTGCCTCCTTTTTTTTTTTGTTTAACAGCTTCCTTTACCCTATTTATCTGTTGCAGGACTCAGATTCACTTCACAGTGGCCATTGATTTCACTGCATCAAACGGTGAGTGTTGCAACCACCGTCAGCCTGCTCTGCTTCCATCTGTCATCTGATGTATGACTATTGCATTTTCAGTGTGTCAAAGAGGGGCCTGGATTTGTCTCCCCGCTTGTAATATTTTATATATATTTTATCATTTTTCTTTTAAATGTATTTTTATTGATGTTTTCACACAGTAAACAATGTCAAGTACATGTATGATATATATATAGAGAGAGAGGACATGGCAAAAGTGATTATAAACAGAAAAGGTAAACACAATACTGCATCTAGTGGGATATACAAAACAACAATAAATTGTGTATTTAAAGGTACAACACAAATTATTCGTTGTTAAATGAGGTGGCACGTTCACATACAGATGTGCAAATGTAGAAATGCACCAAATAAATGGGTCTAACATTAACATCTGTCTCTATGCTTCCTCTCTAATCCTCCACTTAAGGACTTGTCCTATCAAATCAAAAGAACACCCAAACCCAATGCTGCGTTCATGTGATGGCGGCCTTATCGCAGTCACGAGTTTCTGACTTGTAAAGACTGTTCACGTAAACATGAGGTCTGACAGCGCAGATATATCCAACTTGGTGCTTCACAGTACGGACGTGCCTGAAAACCGAACAAACGTGTCGACACTTCATGTCAGCCGAAGTGCCTCGCTCAGTCTAATTCCACTCACGTTTCTGGATATCTTATATTGTCAGTGCACGCTGTAATAACCATTCCAACATAACGTGGACTTGGCACAAGATCCTAGTGTTGTCATGAAACCAAAACGACTAGAAACGCATAGATCTATTTAGATATTTCCTGAATCTAATATTTTGAGTGTTACTGATTTGTCTTTGTGCAAAGGGGAATGCTGGAGATTAATATCCATGAGACATACACGTCAAGTCACAGTAACTTCAAAATCATACCCAGGGAAATATAAATATGTCCTGTTTTTCTCATTCAGTAGCCGTCATAACATTACTCAATTCCAGGATTGCTGATAAGTCTCAGTCACATCAAGCCCCACCTCTGACTCAGAACATCCAATTTAGTCTGGGTTCACTCATGTTTCTCTGGCTGCGGCCGTCAGTTCAGCCTCACTCTGATGGCTTGCATCACTGACTCTGACTGCTCTTGTCTTGAAAGGAAATCCATCCCAGTCCACTTCACTGCACTACATGAACCCATACCAGATGAATGCCTATGCCATGGCCCTGAAGGCTGTGGGAGAGATCATCCAGGACTATGACAGTGATAAGATGTTCCCTGCCCTGGGATTCGGTGCTAAGCTGCCCCCTGATGGGAGGGTCTCCCATGAGTTTCCTCTGGTGAGTAAATTATGAAGTTATTCAAGATGCTCTTGTAGTAATTCTGCATCAGAATACTTGATCTGACTCGATGTGAAACTTATTTAGGCCCTCCCCGTGGAGCCTTTGAGTGTGAGCACATGCTCTCTCCAGCATGTATAGGCAAGCATGTTTTCATGTGCAATATGGATGTGTGCATTTCTAGATGAATGCTTCCACACCTCTTACATGCATAATTCAGAGTGAATTCCATTTACCTTTTATAGTGCAAATTAGGTTGTGTAAGGCTGAAGGATTCTTAAATCAATTTGGCTTCTCTCAGCCAGCTAATGTGCTTTGGCTGCTGCATAGTACAGCCTAATGAGGAGTCTGTCTACAGGGTAACGTCTGCATCACTCCATATTTCCATTAGAATTTGCAAATTAAGATTCATCTCACCATATAATTGAAGCCTCATTCTTTCATGCTCTAGTCTTGTAAGTGGGTTTAAAAGAAAAGTTACAGTCTTGGTTGAAATATTTGTTATATAGGTTTGATTTGGAATTTGCCTTGTAGCTAAAGAAGCTAACCTTTGAAAAAAAGTTTGAAGAGCACATCTCTGGGAGAAAAGAATGCTTCCAAAAATGTCATTCGGCCCCGGAAGAGTAAATCTATACTAGATTTTTATATTTTTTTTTTTTGGAGGAGAAGTATCTGTGGTACTTGAGGGCTCCTGCAGCTGCAGCCTCACTGCTGCACTGGGTGTGGGAAGAGCATGTAGTCACCAGGAGTGTGTTCAGATTAGCTTAGCTTTGATTGAAAGCAGTCTAAGCTAAATCTTGTCAAAGGCCAACAATAAAACACACTTTTATTTACGTACTTTGTGCGATGTATCGTATATTTGTATATACAGTTATATAATACACAATATATAATATATGATTATATCATTTTATAGAATCATAAAAAAGAGACATTGTGTTTGTTCTATGTTTTTGTTTTTCTTTAGCATAGCCAGGTGCTGCATCTTCTAATATGTTGTTTAGTATAAACCTCAGTTCTAATCAGACCTCTTAACCCTTCATATTGACAGAATTTTACTGTAACATATGAATTGTAAAATGTAATATAGTTTCTTTCTGTATTTAAAAAAAAAAAAAAAAAAATCTACCTGTCAAAAAACTAATATTAATTGCATTGTGTTGCTTCTAGTATTACAGTTGTTCTATATTTAAACTACAATAATGTGTAAATTCATTACTATTATATGATTCTTTTAACATATTCTTGTTTTAAGATCAAGTTATTTTTTGTTGCATTTTTTTGTCTTTTACAAAATATTACTGTAAATTAAACACTGCTTCATTGTTTTTCTATTTACACTTCTTTGATGTCATGATCTTACAACACTTCACTGTTAATTTGATGGACATTTTTTCACAGTGTGAACAAAACTGAGGTGACAAATGTTTGACCTACTAACCTAGACAAACGTTACATGTGTAAATACCCAGGCAACGGCTTCTTGGCTGTGTTTTCACTCATTCACTACACACTGGGACAGACAATATACAATGTGCATAAACAAACCCACCACTGTGGTTAGAGATGCAACAGTCTTGACAGTTTCAACCAGAGAGGGCAGTGAAGCACTGCGCTTCAGCCTCTTATTAAAGCTGCAATAATCAGGATCTGGAAATCAAGCTAGAAACTGGCGAGCAAACCACTCACATCATTCCTCCCCCTCCCCCCTCCCTCCCTCCCTCCCTCCCTCCCTCCCTCCCTCGGCCCAGCCCCTCACCTACAACAACAACAAGGACCTTGCTATCCTGTGAGTGAGTCATAGCGACATCTTCCAGAAGCTAATACTAGCTTGAAGCCTCCAAAAGAATGTTAAATGTTGCTCGATAACTGAATGAGTAAATAAGCAGCTGTTTACCTCATCAACTTGAAAGGTGATGATATGTCGGTGTTGTGTCCACAACTTGTTTCCACTGCCGGGAGGAGGCCAAGAAAATCTCTTACTGCAGGTTTCCTGAACACTGTATAGTACAACTGTAACACCGCTGTTCAAATCTATTAATAACAAACGCGTGAAACCCCATTGTAATCAATTCTATCTGCCCTATTTGTATTTTTTGTACCATTCATGTTTTGTTTTTCTCAGAACGGCAACACTGAGAACCCGTACTGCAACGGCATGGAGGGGATTCTCGAAGCTTACCATCAAAGCCTTAAGACGGTTCAGCTGTATGGACCCACCAACTTCGCCCCTGTAGTTAATCATGTGGCAAGGTACAAACACAAATATCTGTCCCACTGAACACATCACACCACAGTCGTCCTTTCATTCAAAGTCGATCTGTAAGTAATCTTCCGCAGGCAGATGCGCCATCAGAGATATTAAGACAGTGAGTGATGGTTCCTCTATGAATTGAGCAGACCCAATGAAGGGAAAATAAACAATCAGCTGTCAGGCTGAGATGAATAGAAATGGTAATAAGGCGTATGTTGTGTCAGGCGTAGTAGAGTGCAGGTGCTACATTGCTTTTCAGATGTCGAGTGAAAGTGGTAAGGTAAGATGGTGGGAGGCGGGCGAGTGCACGGGACTTGTAAATGGCTTCATGTCATGTAGCTTTTCAGATGTGTTGATGAGGCACTTTATTCAATAAATACGCATTACTGTGACTGGAGCACGATATGCTTTAATTCAAACATCATGTCATTGCCAATGGAATTAATGCACAAATTCAATTCATAGGATTTGCTATAAATGGGGCTGTACCACATTACGCACACAGCAGATGTGTGTGGTTTAAAACTGTCTCCTCAAGGTTGCAACAGGAGGCGTAGCAGCATTTGAGACCCATACACGGTCCAGCCACGCACAAGGTTTATATCTAGTCTCGTTTGAAAAAAAGTCTCTAAATCTAGCGACTAATGTTGAGTTGGCATCAATTCAGGCTGTAAACACCTAATAGAAAATGTTTGCACCCTTTCCTTTTGAAAGAGCAGTGGCCAATGGGGAAACTCTAACTCAGTCACATGGCATTCGGCTGACCAATGGTGGAAATATGATCATTCAACCAGTCAGTCAATCAGTCAGTCACGGGTATATGCGATTACAGGGCTGACCCCGCTGTAGGTGATCAGTAACGCAGTATCGTGTCTGGTAACATGGTCACATGTCTCCAGTGAGTGTAGCCCGCACTGTTGCACGGCAGATGAGGAAGACAAACGTCTCTTTAATCTCCTAAACACTAGTCATCGCTCTTGCCGTTGTCACTGACTGGGCACGCTCTTTGATTAAAATGTCAGCACTTCACATTCAAATTTACCAAACCGAGAGCGAGAGCGAGGGCGAGAGCGAGGGCTCACCTCCGACCTGTCCTTGGCTCTCACGGTGATCTGACATGTTTTTCCTATTTCTAGCTCATCAAGTCTGGTCAATTGAGTGCTGGGGAATCAATAATGTTCTTAAAGAATAAGACTGCAGCACTTTGCATAAACAGTTTAATAAATTATTCATAGACCAGCCAGCGATGGGAGATGGAACTAGGCCACACTCACTGTGGTGTCTCTGATGGGTTTCATAATAGTGTCTGGATAGACCTCTGAGACGCGAAGAGCTGTACAACATATTTTACTTCTTTACGTGTCTATATTAAGCTTTTGTGTCACACGCTGGGTGGAGGGGGAGTTTGTTTCTGAGCAACATGTTTTTTTAATGTTTTTTCTTTTTTTTTTTTTTTTTCCTAAATCTCTGACACAGTGGTTGCTGCTTTTAGATTTTCTCTCTGGCTGTTCAAACCAATCTCAGAGTTTCATGTAAATCCATCAACATGTAGTCTGCATCAGTTTTCAACTTTAAGCTTTAACATCGTCAGTGTGGTTCTGAGTTAAACCACTGTGTGCTGATGACTCCTCTGTTTCAGGTACGCAGCAGCGGTTCAGGATGGATCTCAGTACTTTGTCCTGCTCATTATCACTGATGGCGTCATATCAGACATGGCTCAGACCAAGGAGGCCATAGTGAATGTAAGTGCATCTCTAACTCTAGCCGGTGGACGTTCACCTCTCTCTCTCTCTCGCTCTCGCTCTCTCTCTCTCTCTCTCTCTCTCTCTCTGTCGCTCGCTCCTCCTTCGCCTCTGTGAGGGCATTGGCATCACAGGTGCTTTTAGCTTACTGTGACACTGCTCTCAGGCTTTTTGTTACTTTGAGGGCTTTATAAGCCAGTAGCACTAGATTTGAGGATTTATGGGATGTTTTCTGCTCCACTTGTCTCAGCCCCTGTGCCTGGGTGCTCTGTTCGTCTATTATTTCCTTCTTATTGAGACCCTCGGGGCGGTTGAGGGCCTCAGCTGAAATTCAGTTTGAGGTCAACACGTCCACTTTATCAAAAGCAGGGGCCTGATCCGGTGGACCATGTGAGGCATCTGATTGGTCAGATTTTTTAAGAATTGACTGTGTTTGTCTTGCCTTTGTTGCAATTCTGCCTATTTTCTTTCTCATGAAAAGATTTGTAGTTGGAATACGTCCACAGCACTAAGGCTGGCACGCTGCGAGTCATCGTCGACCAGGTACACGGTGCTCTGACCCCCAGCAGACTGGGTTTAAAGGGAATTTGCGACTGTTAATCAAACCATTCGAACAGCCACACCTTCCTTTTAAGATCTTGTCTGCTGCTCTGCGCTGCTTGGGCCGAACCTGCTGTGTCCTGCTGCCACCTCTCACCTCTCAGTTTGGACCTGGCTACTCTTTTCACAGAGCAAAGGTTTCACTTGGCATTTAGCCTTCGCCCCGCAGGGATGAATCATGGTGGAAGAGTTACATGCAACACTCATCTCTGCACTTTTGCTTTCTTGTTTGTGCTCTCTGATGCTGTGATGTATTTTTAGAGGTGTTTTTTAAAGATTGCAGATAGCACATTGCGCATGGCAGCAGTAATGTTATAAAATACTGCTGCTGGCCGAACTGCACTGTAATGTTTATTCTGATTTCCTTGTTCCCTAAACCAGCACAGATTAGCCCTCACTGACTAGTATGGCCACACATTTAACAGCACAGCCTCTGGGGTAAATACAAACTCCAGCTCTATCCTTTGATATTTGATAATGGGATTGTAAGAGATTAACTACATGTACTGAACATCTGGATGCTGAAGTGTTAGCATGATTTTAGTGCCAATCTTCCCTCTGCATAAGTCTGTACAGTCCTTAAATGTTCAACAGAATCTTATTATGAGAACAGGTATCTGCTGTCAGCCCATTTGTGTTTATTGTGGTTCTGTTCAGCGAGAGGAGGAAGGATGAGTTCAGACAGATTGATGGAGTAAGATCCCTCGAGTGACTTTACAGTACAGGTAAAGTAACAAATGGTGTAGACTGAATAATTCAGCTCTGGATAGAGAATCTGATCTGGCATTTATAAGTAAATGCCTTTAGGGTCTTCTGCTGCTGGAAAGGGGCAAAACAGAATGTATGTATTTTTGTGTAGCAAGCAAGAGGTTATGAGGACTGAGCCTGGTGGAGGGAAAGATAACATGGGAACAGAGATGGAGGGGGAATAATGATAGAGAACATGGAGAGGATGGTCCTCCTCACTCTGTTTAGTCCTATCTATGACAGGTCTCTTCCCTCGGGAGGTTTTTCCAGGAAAGCTGACCTACTTTTTCCCCTGTAAATGCATTTCTACCACACGCATATATCATTCATTCATGCCAGAGCTTTCACAGTCTCCACACCGGGACTGCGGTTTAAATTCGTGCAACGGAGTAACCGCCACACCACTAACTGTGAAAGATGAACCTTTATTAAACCTTTATTATGTAGGTTTAGGTTTTGTTTAAAGTGGAGATGAATGGATGGGACATGTGGCTCTCCTGTCCGGACATTCACAGTATTTGGACCATTTCTATATACAAACATGATGAATAAATAATGTTAGACTGTGCGATGCAAGTGTGTAGGATGAAGTAGTCGTGTTTTATGAACACAGCATTTTGACTTGTTCATGTCTGTACATGTTTCTTAACTGCTTTTCTTCCGCTGCTCTTATTTGTGAGCATAGAGCACTAGAACATTGTGTAAGCTCATGTACTCTAACTCATTTTGGATTCCACGTTTTAAAAGCAGCCTTTAAAATATATACACTGTATAGTAGTTAGCTAAAATATTCTGTTGGCATATGCTGGCTGTGTTAACAACCTTGGGGCCCCTTGGTTGAATAATGTATTTCATATTTTCTGTCAGTCTCTAGGAAACCCAAGCTATACAGAATAATGGGATGTGAAACACAGTGAAGAAACTGTTATGATGCTATGTATCATTTATGTTTATCTTATTTTATCCTGTTCATTATTGTTTCTGTCTCTGGCTTCTCTGGGGAACTGTACCTTCAGATTAATTCTGACGGAATGAGAAGCGAATTGGTGGGGAAAAAAACAAGAATAATTGGAAATGTAACCCCTCAGTTCTCTGATATCGACTCTGATGTCAGGCGTTTTTCAGCAAATAGAGTTTGTGTTCTTCCAGGTGTCTGACTGATAACTGACTGTTTGCTTTTCTTGTTCATGACAGGCAGCTAAACTCCCCATGTCTATCATCATTGTTGGAGTTGGTCAAGCTGAGTTTGATGGTGAGAACAGTAACTAAAGTTCTTTGGGGACAGATTTGCAAAAACAAAACAAAACAGTGGAAACCAGTTGTGTCTTTACGTCAGTGGTTTTGTGTTTTATTCAAACAAACATCACAGTAGGAAAATATTTTTTACCCTGACTACTTTCTGTGTGTGCCATGTGGACACAAAGGCATACTGAAAACATCTTTTCTCTGTAGCCATGGTGGAGCTGGACGGTGACGACATCAGGATCTCCTCACGGGGGAAGTTGGCAGAGAGAGACATCGTACAGGTGAGACGTCGCTAATGTTTGGTCTGACTCTTGGCTCATCATGGGACGGAAACGGCTCATTTCCCAAAGGCACAATGGTTGAAAAGTATCATTTCTGCTCCATTAGTGGACATGTCTCTAGATGGTAATGTTGTTTGTTTTATTCCAAAGCGGAATATGTTATCCTGAAATACGACATGGGTCTGAGACAAGGTCCTGAGAAAACCATTTCTAATCATTTTAGTGACCCCCCCTTGGTCTTTCATCTGGCGCTGCCACGAGACAAAATCTTTACTTGTACGCATCTAATATCAAAATCTAATGAGCACATTTACATTTACCAAACATTCATGCTCCCAGCAGGATGAACTCTCTCCATATTGGAGACTCTGTGAGCTTTCTTTTCCACAGCCAAATGTCAATGTCAACTTGTCTATCTATCTATCTATCTATCTATCTATCTATCTATCTATCTATCTATCTATCTATCTATCTATCTATCTATCTATCTATCTATCTATCTATCTATCCATCCATCCATCCATCCATCCATCCATCCATCCATCCATCCATCCATCCATCCATCCATCCATCCATCCATCCATCCATCCATCCATCAAGCGTTGTATTCACTACAATCCCCGCTCTCCATCACAGTGAAAGAAACAACATACACAAGGTAATTGCACGGTAGTTGCCTCCTGTTGAGTAATGTGGAAAGATGACATAGGAAGTTCTCATGTATGATGCGGAACATACATCTAGTGGAACAGGTGTTGCCATTATTAGGTGCCTCAAGTGTCAAATCATCTGCAAATGGTGGAACGCTAGAACTCACTAGAAGGACTTGAGACGAAATACCGCTACACGACTGCATACATGATAGGTTCCCTTCATAAAGTCCTACCCTTCTTTCCCGTGTCACAACAGTTCGTCCCGTTCAGAGATTACATGGACCGCACAGGTAACCACGTGCTGAGCATGGCGAGGCTGGCTAAAGACGTACTGGCTGAGATCCCTGACCAGCTGATCTCCTACATGAAGAGCAGAGGCATTAAACCCAACCCCGTCCCACCAGCTTACTCGCCCGGGGACCGCCCCCAGTCCAACCCCGTCTGAACCCCCAACCCCTCCACACACCACCACCACCACCACCGCCGCCGCCGCACAGCTCTACGTTGGGGTGGGGCAGGGTCAGGATTGATTGGAACCTGCCTCCACCAACCGTCCTTTTGAGGGGGAGAATGGAAACGCTCTCGAGGCTCTATCTTAAATATTAATCCGGCTAAAAAAAAAAAAAAAACGATGGTGAGACTCCATCTTGTTTTGGAGCTTTAAGACAGTTTAGGGGGAACCGGCTGATGATCAGGGAGTTTTTCTCTCTTCAGCGCTGAGAGGAGCCCGGTGTAGAAGGAGGTTTTAGTTGTTCGCTGTCAAACCTGTCAAAGTGGTGATGTACTGGATAGCAAGTAAACCCCGTAGAGAGGGGCCTGTTTGAAGGCATAAATATATTAGAATGTGCCAGTGTGTATCATGTTTGTGATACCTTTTGGAGTTAATGTGTGTTAAACTAGAAGATCATGTGTATACTAATTTATTTATTTATTTATTGCAGAAATAACTTATTCCTTTGAGGTGGTTTTAAAGGTTGGGGATTAAAGTCATATTTCCCCTGTAGTTTTCCATCTTATATTTTGTGACCAGTGTAATAAAAAAAAGTCCCCATTTCTACTTTGATAAGGTCTGTAATATAAGAGCATGTGATGAAACCTATTCAGCAGTTTATGAATCATTTTCACTGATGGATAATTTTTGATTGCAAGCTGTAATGTAGAGGACCTGCTGTGAGCTGCTGCCATACTAATTTTCCAGCACCATGTCTTATACGTATTTCTAATATTTATAGTAACAGAATGCACTAATTACTGTCCAAATAAAAAGCACAAAGGTTATGACGTTAATAAGCTGAAAACCACTATTTTGAAAGAACCTACAGCCACCACAATGAAAATAATGGAAAGGACCCCGCATTATGTTTTCAACACGGCTTTTACATCATCTTCCACCATCATTTTAAACAGGATGACATGAGTATATTTATAAGCATAGTATCGGTATTATACTGATGTAATAAAATGAAACTTTATGTTTACAGGAAAACAGATGAATAATTTAAAGCACGTACTTGCTTTCCCTGTTAGTACGCAGACAGGTAAACTACACTTCTTAAGTCATGCTGCCAAATCTCTCTTGTTTTATGTTTCTTTCCATTATATTTGTTGTGGTTACAGTTTATTGTCTGGGATTTTGCTCAGTACTTTTAAAGGACCCGACAAATAAACTTTTGAAAGACTGATGTCAACTAATACCCGCTGATTTGTTTTCCCAGAGTGAAAACTGAACAATCACAAATCTTGCAGCAGAGATATTTGAATGTGATCTAAAGAAAGCAACAAGTTACTGCACAAAACGAGAACAGTTACGAGTCCATCTTTTCTGATCCAGTCGGTGTGTTATGTGCACGTTGTGTCTAATGTGTTTTACTTTTTCATTGTCTCACCGAGTGTTCCCAGATTACATTGTTTTACACCAATGCACATCAGCCCATTTTCTAACAAAACATTGGAATGCCATTTTATTGCCTAAGACACAATTTCACAATGTTATTTTACGAATTAATTCAAGTCGATATATTCACACATTCTTTTTAGTGACTGTACATAAGGTTTCTAAAGACAGTTACAGCCATTGTGTCCCAGTTGTGTGCATCCTGAGTTATCTATTTACTGTCTAATGGCCATTATTTTCACTAGTATCTCTCAGTCACTCAATATCTCGATCCAAATGTGCCTATTATATGGAAACATATCCAAATTCAGTTACCCAGGTGTTATTCTGCCAGCAGCAGCAGGTCTCATGTTTAAGATGTACACACAGAAAAAACGTTGGTGACGATCAAACTGTTGTAAGATTAGGACTATTACAGCCTCAGTGACTGATACTATACTTTTTATACTTACAGCTCTTCACTAATGATCTTTGAAGTAATGAAAGTTAACAGTGTTGCTGAGCCTTGTACAATATTCAAAGTCAAGACTTGTTTACAATTCAACTGTGGCTATTTACATTGCCTCAAGGAAAAAGTAAACATTCATGGGTTTCATTAGGAAGTGAGTTTATTTTTGATCTGTTGTGTTATTGAGTCTTACTTTGTACCAACAGAGTTTCCCTGAATGACACTGGAGAGCTGACGTTTACAAAGATCTGTTGTGTTGTTCTCTGAGAATGTGAAGCTCTTCTTCCGCGCTGTTGTTCTACTTTGTTTTTTTGTTTACATAGTTCATGTTGCTTTATGGTCTTTGTAAGCCGTCCAGTGTTCTTTGACTCCCACTGCGTCAGCGCTCTCAGAGAGAAGATAGTCTAATGATGTAGCAAACACTCAGTCCGGAGGCAGCGAGCTCCTCCTGTCACAGGCCCAGCTCCTCGTTTTCTTTTTTCTTCTCTTTTAATTTTTCATCAGTGATGACATTTGTCCCTCAGAAGACAAAGCAGCGTTCAATCTGCTGCCAAATTCTCTTCAGAAGTGAAATGAGGCCACTAAGTTTTTAGTGACATAACACTCATAAATACCAGTATACCTCTACAGAAAGCCATTCAAGCCAAAAAGAAATATACTGAATACATTTGCTATTAAATATATTTAAATAAGTATTATGAATTAATAACTTAAATATCATTAGATTATAAATGTGATATATTTACTTTGCAAGTAATCTCTTGTCAAAGTTGTATTTTTTTCACTTTTCATTTCAAAACAATAACAAAGTACTCATTACTCAGAAATTGAACTTAGGAATGTTTTTCCTCTGGCAGGCGTGATGCCTCTCAGAAAGTCAGCATCAGCATGCAGCTCATATACTGAGTGTGATTGCAACTGTCTGTGAGAAAAGAGGAAATGAAACCATGTGAAGTTCAGGTGGGGGTTTATGTTGTGTGCACATTTCAAACATATTTCATGTAATTAAAACTAATCAGAAATCAGTTAAGGTAGGATTAAATGGCTGTTTGTCTGTTCTACTAAGATTACAACAAGCTGTACGTTTTTGGCCCTGAGGCCTGCTCCAAAAAAAAGAAAAGAAAAAAAAACTGCTACCCTCAGTAGTAAACACATAATCAATAAATATGAAATGAGCACAGTAATGACACTTATGCAATTGTGAAACATGAAATTATTACAAAATCTATTTTTCAGTCTAAAAGATGTCTTTCCAACAATACAATTATTTATTTTATCCTGGTGGAAATGGATCTGATTGTCCTTTCATTTTGAGTTTTCTTTGAGGCTGAACTCTAATTATGTACATAAACCCCATATAAAGACTTTTCAGTGCCAAAATGTGTTCAGATGAACTTGGCCTCTAGACAATGTGCATGTTTGTGCCAAAATGGCAGGAAGTTTTGGTAGTCTGCCTTCATTTCACCTGATTAGTGCATCTGCCATGTGCTTCATTTGTTTCTTTGGATGTTATTTAGAGATAACAGCCACTTCTAGCATGTTGTATCTCTGGGTTCTTTCCATTCTGTTCCTACGAGACACATACTGTATGGGTTCTTCTTGCCACTACTCCTGTTTTATCCCAGGTTGTTTACATACCTCTCTTGGTCTCTGACTTGCATGCTGAATAATTTCCAAACCAGGTGTTGGACATGATATTGTCGTCATACTGTGGTTTGTGAAATGCTTTGTAATGGATTGCCTTAACTGAAGATTAATAAAAATATTGACACCTTTGGCAGAATGCAAGATGGGTTTTTTGTGTGTTTGATCACAATGAGCTAAAAGCAAGTACGATGGAGGAGAAACTTACACTGAACCCCACAATAACTAAAAGCTGGTTTTAGTAGGCAGAGCTGACTGGTGAGGGTTAGGGAAACGGTTAGGTTCAGATTAATGATAGGAAACAAATACTTCATAGTGAATAGTGAACGTGTTAGCGAACTGTTGCTTATTTACACATCCGGCAGTTACAGAGCAACATATCATTTATTAGTGTTTCTGGCCACCTGATGAATATGAGTCCAATATTTACTCTCCTGTATGTTATTGTGGTCTCCGCCAACTCCCTGAGGTAACGATTTGGAAATGAAAAAGTTGCCAGCTGTGCCTGTCTGCTGCGGTGAGAGTCAACTCAACCAGTAAAGCTGAGGACTGGGCAGATAAACAATGAGCTGAAACTGGTTATAAAGCTCTGTAAACTGCTTCGTGGAGCAGCTCATCAAACTGATATTTCTTATTTGTAGGTTCATCACTACAATGCAATTTTTTGCACCACACAAAATGGTGAATATATTTTTACTAAAATACAGTAATTTCAATATAGCGTTTCAATAATAGACACATGAATTTTCTGAATTGAGAACCCTAAAATAATTGAAGTAATAAATGAAGTTTTTGAAATTGCACAAATTAAAACTGAGTATTGATTTTTTTTTTAGGAATTGAACCTTAAACCAAATAAATTCAGACAGGTGGTTTTCAAAGTCAAATATTGCAGTGCAATAAATTCAATGGTATTGATGGATCTGAATTTTTCAGTCATGATATCATTTCAATATAGTATTCAGTTGCTGATATAATTCAAATTATTATGGCAACGAGCATACAAAACCAGATATATATATATACTGTATATTGTTGTTTTTTAAAAAAAAAATTCCATCCATACCTCCTGCTTGTTAAAACTTGGGGGCCTCCATTACCCACAATGCAACATGAGAGCCAACAGGTTATTTCAGAGAGCCGCGGGCAGCAGAGGTGTGGTAAGGTCACTTCACACAGCTCCTCCGGAGACACTAAAGGCTTCAGACAACTTCTTTCCCATATATGCAGCGGTATTATAAGAACTGTAAACAGACTTTGATGTGTAAAATCAATGGAGTCCCCTTTAAGCTCAGCTGTCTTAACTACATTTCATCTTTTTTTTCCTTTTTTTTTTTTTCGGATTATACATTAGAAAAGCTGCTGTCATGAGATTTTTATTGCAGTTTTTTTTTTTACAAGCTGGTTGATTTGCATCCACACATCTCTCCCCCAGGGAGACTGGTGTCCAATCAGCTATGAGCACTGTCCTCTCACAGAATGTGTTCCCCTTAGAAATCTGTTTTTCTCCCCCTAATAAGATTCACTGCTGATGAATCAAGCTGTCCAGGCACCTTGGAAGAGGGAGACAGCAGCTGGAGCCATAAATTACCAGCCTAAGACAGAGCCAACACCTCCTTTGCCCACCCACTTACTGCCTGAACAATAACCTCCGACTGGCAGCCAGGAAGAAAATCAACAGCTAATGACATAGAATTATACCCTACTTATATATATATATATATATATATATAAGTAGGGTATAATTCTATATATATATATATATATATATATATAATGTTATATATATAACATATATATAACATTTCACATATATAATATGCAAAAATCATTCACAAGAGTGCTTCTCAGAATGAATTGCGCCAATTACTCTGGAGTTCTGGCAGGCAACATTTTATGAGCCAAAATAGATATTGAAAAACCGCTCTCAGTATAGTCTGTACATGGCAGACACTTAAAGGACTAGTTTAACATTTTGGGAAACACTCTTATTCACTCTCCTGCCAAGAGTTAGACGAGAAGATTGATCCCTCTCTCATATCTGTACAACCAATAAAAAGCTTAGCTCAGCATAAAGACAAGTGGAAACCGCCTGGTTTTGTCTCGTGGCCCCGTGCACAGCAACACATGGCTCTGCCACTCTGCTGGTGCTCCTGGTCGGCTTTCCTGACTGGCAGCGCGCTGATTAGAATCTACTGCAGGTAATGTAACGACTACGTATGACTACCTCACACAACCCTGTGTAAAAAAAAAACCTGAACTTTCACTTTAAAATATGGAACAAGTCCTTTAATACTGAATATTCACATTTGTTAAATATATTGACTTGTGTGTGGACACATCTGAAGTATCTCAAATATGATACTGTTGCCACTGCATGCGTTAAAGTCTGTCTGGGCAGTTGACAGTATAAATGCATATGCTTATTTCAACATTTTGACTGCATCAAGAATTCAAGATGAATAATTACGGATGAAAATTAAACCCAATTTGTGCCTGCTTGCAACTTTTAATTTGGCAGAGCAATGACAACCGTGCATGTTTTAACATGAACAAACTAAGTCCCAACGCAATTGTGAATTACAGTTTTTCTCTGTCGCTTTGGTACATTTCTCAGATCAGAATTGAAATTCTCAAAACTACTTGTTCAATCTTCACATCATTGTGTCACTTGTGCAAATCAAAAAAGCAGTTTTTCATTTCTTTGAACAAGTTGCAAATGCTTTGGTTCATCATGCAAATGATTATGTTCAATTCTCTGCTGTTTCCTACATTATCAATTGCTTATGTCATGTTGATCAAAATGTATTATAATGGGTCTCTGTGAATAGTGTCACCCCCCACAACATTTAGGCATTAGTTCATCGCATAAGTCTTTACATGCAAAATGGTTGAACAAGTTGTCATAATATGTCAAACATATCTCTATACATTTCCATTAGACTTATTTTTCTAAATCTGTCCTGAATTGGTAAATTGCTCCCAGGTGAATCTTGACTTTCTCTAACGAAGGGAAATGTGTGAAGCATTTGATCAACAAATGATCAACCAGTTTTCTGAAATTCTCAAAGGTGCATCTCATGAACCAACTGGCAAGTATATATATATATATATATATATATATATATATATATATATATAGCCGGAGCACAACACAATGTTACAATGTCTGACAATGTAAGAACAAGGAATTGGACGGGGTCAACAGCCAGAGAGAAGAAGAAGAGGAAGAGGAGTAAGGCTGCGTGGCGGAGGAGTTGGGAGGCAAAACAGAGGAAGAGACAGAAGAGGCTTTTCTGTATCGCAGTGACATGGTCTGTCAACAAATTACAGCACAAACAGTAAAAGCGTAAATGTGAATCTTGTCCAGTCTCTTGCAATCAATCTCCCACATACACTAAGGTGTATAACAATTTACAATAAATGTCATCAAAACTTTAGCCATAGTTTACATCAGAACATCCCTCCAGAGTAAACTGTTATATTGACAACACGACTAAGCAATTTGACTGTCTTATCCGTACACAATAACACAAGGACTTTTCATCTGATGGCAGTGACATGTTCATTGACACAGATATTTACTTTTGAGAGATGAACTAAGGATTTTGAGCAAGAGACTGGCTTTTGCAGGTAATCCATGGTGTTTTGCTATTTGTACGAATTGTTTTGAGAAATTCACTTACTGTTTTGCAAATGTCGAGGATGATTCGAGAAATGTGCCAAAGCGATTGAGAAAAACTGTAATAAGGTCAGCAGCCAACAAACGCCCCTCTGGACTCAGTGTCTGTTTTTAATCTGTTCAGCAGTACGAGGAGGGAGGTGTGCACAAGCTCTTCCCACTCTAATCAGAGATCAGGCTGGAGTTTGGGTATTGACCTGGAAACCAACCAGAACCAGATCTCTTCATGGTGTGTCAGTGCACCGCCAGCTCTGCCCTGTTAAAGCAGCCTCCAGGTTCCCTAGCAGCAAGGTATAAGCTGCTTCATGTGTAATGGTGGGTGGAACAACATCCACCTATTTGTAGAGCTCAGGTCAATTGAAAACGCATATCTGTTTCTTTTCAGATTTGGATTTGGAGTCAGTGGGAAGGATCGTTACAGCTATTACTCCTCACTTCTCACACTCGCTCCCTTTTGTAACCTTTCCGCTCTGCTGCTCAAAATGAACTCCACTCACCTCGGGGCTACAACACAGGTCTCGCTCAGCAGCACAAATGGACTCACCACCGCGATTCACCAGCCGCCCTTGCATTGCCTATAAATCATCATTAGGCTTCCATAAAGACTGATATTATAAGAACGAGTGAGTTTTCAGTGCACTGTAATAGAGCCGGAGTGGAGCAGTGGGTGGTTTTGCATTACCTCCCCATATGGGATAATGTGTTGGAGATTTGTCAGCTGGCATAGCTGTCCACATAGAAAACAATTGTGATGAATCATCTTAATTAATATGTCAAATTCACAGAGGAGAAACACAAACATGCCGTATGTTTGTTTACCTGTTCTTTTATATTCAAACTAAAGGACAATGGACATATTTAGTTTGGTATAACCTCAGGTGTCAGTAAATATCACATCTCCTGCCTTGAAGGGAGAAAAATTGACATTAAAAATAACAAATAACAAGTTAACGGACTGAACTCACACATTAATAACATCAACAAATAGAAAATAAAGTAGAGCTGACCCAGAGTGCTGACTTCTCAGAGGGAACTCTGATGTGCTGAATAACATTACATCCTGCCAGAGTGAGGCATATGTACTGTTTGCTGCCTAGTGGAACAGCCTGTTCCCCATAGACACGCATTCCCATTATGGAGAAAAACAACACTGGAATTCAAAATGTCAGCAATATTTCAGTGATTTTATTCAATTCTACATGCCAGGGCAAAACTAGACAGCACAAAAAGAAGGTAAATGACCCAGTTCGAACCTATTAAACTGAATAACAATGTAGTTTTAATTGCCTGCAGAAGTGAAATGAGGAGTTGACTAATTGATTAGTCCCTCAACAAAAAATTAATCTGCAACAATTTTAATATTTAAATAATTGTTTAAGTCATATTTTTGGCAAAAATACTTTTCAAATATAAAGACTCTGACAGTAAACAACATGTCTGTGCAAGACTGTTTGGACAAATCAACAAGTTTGCACATGTCCACAAGAAAATAATCACCACATTAATCAATATTTAAAATAAATATACAATATTAACTAACAATATTATGGTTGTTCACACATGCTTCTAATAGTAATACTAAATTACATACTAAATACAACAAATACTGAATGAAAACAGGATATTTTACACAGATTAATGCAAACATTCTTCTCTTCTCTCTTCTCGTATTTCAGATATGTTATGAACTTATATCTTCATATATCCAGAGGATGTATATATGTAATATTTGATATTAATATATCCTCTTATAGCCATCAGGCTATACAACACCTCAGTCAAATGAAGTGGACTAATCTAATTATCATTGTTTATTTATTATTAACTGTTTTTATTATTACTATTATTATCAACAATGAGCTAATGGACACATGAATTTCCCCTAGGGGATAAATAAAATATCTAATTTTATTATTCAAAATGATCTAATCTAATCTATAGATGACACATGGTAACATCACTCTTGATATAGGGACTTACATGTCATATATATATACAGTATATATATATATATATATATATATATACATATATATACATATACAGTATATGTCATAGTGTAGTCATAGTATAAGGCATAAAAACTCATAGTAAGGCATGAAATGTCATAAAAATGTCATTGTATTTTTAAGGGATAAAAAACATCATAAAATATCAAGGCATAAAATGTCATTACAACATCATAATATAGTAAGGCATAAAAAGTCATAAAAATGTCATCACATAGTAAGGCATAACATTTCACAAAAACATCATTGTATAATAACGCATAAAAAAGTCATAGTATAGTAAGGGAGGCCACAGGGGCCCTAAACAGCCGCTCAGTTAGCTTATGCCTTGGGCCTTGGTATGGATGTATGGGTGAACATCACATTGGACTTGTATTCCTAACCTTAACAAAGTCATTTTAATCCAAACCATGACATTTCTGTAAACCTACCCAAACCTTAACCGAACCACTGTCAGTTCATCAAACAGAATCATTTCCCAACAGTGATTTGTCTCTCTTGACAAATATAGTCAAGGCGATAGGACTGTGTGTCTTTCTAGAGGGCATGGACATATTGTGTTGCTAATTTGACTTTACTTTACTGTGGAAAAAACAGCCACATCATGGCACAGAAGAATAAATTAAAAAAAATACAATACCCTCCCCCTCTAGTAATTTTCCTGCAGTCCCTTAGAACTGTAAGATATCCACACTGACTCGATCTCACGCAAATCAAATGGCTGTTACATCCCCGAGTGCTGTTGCTGCCAGCTGCTATAAACTGTTTCAGCAGTGAGAACTATTCCCTGGTTGATGTGTGCCATTTAGCAGCAAACTGGAAAGTGCACACAATGCCTGGGTTGACCAGCCCTGTCATGCAGTAAAAAGCTTTGGAGATTTCAAAACCGTGGAAGTAGGTGGTAGTTCCACATAGGGACCAGATAATACTTCTTACACTGACAGCTGTTCTCTCTGCTGTGCCCTCAGCATGTATTTACTGTACACCTTAGATTACCTCTTCAATGACTCTGGGCAAGGTCTCTAATCTTTGTGGCTGGAAGAAAAGGAGAAGAAGAGGCTGGTAAGAGAAAACATACGGGAGGGAGCAGATGATGAAGGGGAGAAAGGCGAGTGGTGACTTTAAAGATGATGAGAGAGGAGCTTCGAAAGGGAAGAAAAAGCTGGCAGGTTGGAGAGAGGACAGAGGGAGAGGGTGGGAGGCTGGAACGAGGAGAAAAAGAGATTAGAGAGAGCACAGAGGAGGCAGAGTGAGAGAGTGTGGCGAGGAGGAGAGACAGCAGGAGAGAGCAGGAGGGGTACAGTGGGAGAGAGGAGGGGAACATAGAGCTCCCCATAGGGAAGCACTGTCCTGTGAGTCATCCACAAGCAGCTGGATCTGGGCCTGTGTAAGCCACAGACTCCCTCCTATGGTCTTATGGGATATTAACAAAGAGGGAGTGATGAATGACTGCTCCTTGGATGAAGAGAAAATAGAGAAAAAAAAGTCTCTTGGTGAATTCAAGGCTGCCTGATTGTGTCTCTTTTGATGTGAAAGAATGCAGTGAATGGGTTAGACCTTACACTAGAGCCGTTGTTTTCTTCTGACGCTGAAAAGCTGGATACGTGAAGAAAATCCTGAACAGCATTTAATGACAAAATGACAAACCTTCTCTGCTGATATGTCTCCAAAACGAGACACTGTGGAAAACTCTCAGTTTTTAATGATGGTTTGTGAGAAGGAAATTTGTCAAAATGATCTCAGTGTAGCTACATTTCTCAAATAATAGTTTTTTTTTTTTTTTTTTTGCTTGAATTACTTTTTTTTTGTTTTTTTCTTTTTTAGCTCTGGTCCCCAAATCAAACACTACGCTGCATATGAATTAAATAAGCTCCAAAAATGTGTCTACAGTATACACTATGTTTTTTTTAATGTGAGGGGGTATGGTGTGTGTGTGTGAGTCCATTTTAAATCATTGTGTGTATAAATTGTATGTGTCTCTTTTTGTACAGAGGTCTATCTTGAAAAGAGATCTTGATCTGAATGAGACTACCTGTTGAAATAAAGGATTTAATAATAATAATAATAAAAATCTTTCTTTTCTGTCCTCTCTCCAGTCAACAGAGATGTTTTGTGACTGCTGTTCTAACTCTCATCACTCGTTACTCCTGCTCATCCTTGTGTTTTTACCCCCTCATAAATCACACAAACACAAACAGTGCTTTGCCATATGTGCGTGTATGTACCCCCACACACAAAAACACTGGCAGAGGCAACAGAAATAGCAGCAGACTGTGAGCAAAAAGATAACAGCCTCTGCTGCTGTGTGGGTTTGACACAGCTCAGCTTCATCGTTCCAACGACAGTCTCGGAAAGAGGGACTGAGAGAAATCACTACAAAGTGCAGAAACCAATGGTTTTCTTATTGTCTACCCCATCTGGCTGAAAGACTTGCGCTGCTCTGCTGCTATCACCTGTACTGAGCTCTGAGCTGGTTCTCATCTCCCACACAGCTCTGTCAGAAAGCCGTTGTCTTTGAAGAGCTGCTGAAAACTGACACACTAGCATTTTGAGCATTTTCTCCAAGGCCCGAGTTAAAAGGCCGTCCTGTTGCTCATTGGTTTTGCCGCCAGGAAAGTCCTTGTTTCTGCTGTGTCAAGTCAAGCGTTCTGTCAAGTTGATTTGGTTTAACTTTGCTTCAGACCAGTGCAGTAAAGATGTGATGCTTCACTGGAGGCGAGGACTCCTTCTGCATCATGGATGAATGTGCCTCTAAACCTTCAAAATCCAACCTTGTGGAAAATACATTCATTTGCACGTTAGCAACATTTTCCAACCCACCTTAGTCCCCAGAGAGCAAGATGAAAACATTGCCCTGGGTTACACTAATGTTAGGTTGGTTTTCTGTTCAGAGAGGATTCATGGTAATGGACTTCACTGGTAGCTGTCCATGGTGCTGAAAAGCCACATGTACAGTACATGTACTGTGTGTAGTCAGGTTGTCAAGGGGCACTTGTACCTCAGTGTTACTTCTGCAGTTGCCAAAAAATATATTCACATATTGAATCAAATGTAACACCTGAACGTTATGTGTTGAAACTGACAGTGCATGACAACTAATCAGCAGGTAAACAGGGAAATTAAAATACAGTAAGTCAGATCACTAAAAAATAGATAGATGGTTTGAGTAGCAGTAGAAAGATGGTTGAGATAAACAACTTCTGACACCCATACAATGACTGCTAAATTTTATGAAAAAAAATTCTAACTATCCATTTTTTTTTTATAAAAAGTATGGAGTAACATTCAGTTTAAAATCAATTCAAATGTACATTTATAACATGAGAGCTGGTGTCATTGAAGCGGTACCTGAGAGGGCTGTGGCAGAACTAGTGGTACTTGTACCCCAGAGGGCACTTCTGCAGAGGGTACCTGGAAATATTGTGGAGCAGTTGAAGTAATGAGGGGAAAAAACACATATGATTATATATCTATTATATCTTAAAATGTGTATAGAATGTGCCATATATTTGTGTTTAAGAAGAAAAAAAGAGGATTACAAATGTGTATGGTGCTGATGTTTAGTATGACTCACCCTGCTGTCACTGTATGCACATTGAATTTTATGTGACCTTGCATGCTGGGTTTCACATATTTATGTCGCAAGTTTGATGTATTTTCTTAAGTATTTATCAGTTATATGTACATAGAAGTATATTTATTGTTAGAGTAACCTTCCAGCTATGAAGCTGACACAGGGATAGCTTTCACTTTCACACTGAAGGATATATTACAATCATACAATTGTAACTTGAGCAGAAAGGTCTACATGGAAAGCTAAAAGTAATGGATGAATGCTTGAAACATCCAGTGGCATAAGCTGTGTTTTTCGCTGTGGTGAAAATAGCCCATCTGTTGGGGCTGTGAGGGAATGTCAGACGAAAAAAGTATGAAACTAACTAACCCTAACCCTGCTCTATGAGGTTAAAATGCATCAGAATGAATTTTAATGTATTTTCACCAATGACAGATGAGGACAAGGACACTCAGCTGTTTTTATTCATGACCATGTCAAGTCATGTCATGTGCAGTCACAGCTGAATTGTCTAAAAAAAACATGACACTGACAAGATATTTAAAAGGTTTGTAGAAGTTATAATATTATTATGTTGAAACTATACGTTATGTATGTATTCCATACAGAATTGATCATAAAAAACAAACAAACAAAAAAAAAAAACTATATAGTCACTATAAAGTTTGACTCAAACCACAAATAAATTATGAACAAATCCTGCTGCTGCCCTGTTCAAACAGTCAGGGAGCTTCACTTCAGTGCAGCAGCAGTGAATCTGCAGGTCAGTAAGACTCTGGGACTACCTGTGATTTAGTGCTTCGATGCTCAGAACAGAGGTTTGGTGCGCTAGCCTTTCATGTGCATTAACATTTTTATTTGCGGGTCTTGGGGGAAGCTGACTTTAGTCCCTAGTAACAGTTGAAAAATGTATTGAGAGCTCTTGCTGGACCAGCACTATAAATCACACACCTGGACCCTTCTCTTCTTCTTTACAGCACAAGATGAAATGAAAAACACCCAAAGCCACACTGTGATTCTGGATGAATTTTGTTGGTGTACACTTTGCCCAATAATTCTTTTTGTTTGTAAAGTTGATGATGTGGTAACTGGACTCTGTGTTAATCACATCAACATCCTTAACTGAAATAAAGTTGAAGGGAGAGTTGAGTGAATTGCAAACATCCATGTCATTCTATAAGCAGTTTTACTCCTGGTATAAGGGCTTGGCCTTGCAGGTAGCAGCGTCCTCATGATTTCCACTTTGAAGTAATGGTGTGTGTGAGGAATCCATTACTTGAGCCCTAATACCCTGCTGTGAGGCTTGTAGGGGTATGTGACACTCCATTTCCTTTCATTTCCTAGCCTCACTGCCAGGGCTTTATGCTCTCTCAGTGTAAAAAAAGTAACTGCATTGTTCCTCCCAAATTATTATTATTTTTCTAGTCACAAACATGTTTTATTTTTTTTCACAAAGCAAGGGCACTGCTTTAAAATAGCATTGGGGGCTGCAGGGATGCAGGGAAAAAACGTCGGTTTGTGTAAAATATGCAGGAATCTTAATGCAAATTCAGTCTTGGGTGTTTTCCATTTCTCACTGTTTTCGGAATTTTTGTAAATCAAACAATTGATTTCTTGTGAAAATAATCACCTGATTAACCCATAAGGAAAATATTCATTAGTCGCAATCCTATATGATTATAGGATAATTAAGCTTCACCTTGCGTAGCTGCAACAGTCAAATGCTGTTTACACATCAATACATCAGTAATGATAATCCAATTGTGTAATAATTAATAGCATTACAGTCACATGGGACATTTTTCTGCATTGAGTACTTACACTTAATAAAAGTATTTATTAACAATTACATATATACATACTTTTACATAACATTTTTGATGCAGGGCGTACTCGTAGTGAAGTATTTTACAGTGTGGTATTAGTACTGGATCTGAATATTTGCTCCATCACTGGTCATCATCTGTATTCAGCTGCACACAGTGGCCTCCGCGCCTGTAGCTCATTGTTGAGCCCAGATCTCCCTCCTCCCACATGCAGAAGCTGGTCATTCATCCTCTCTGAGCACAAGAGGAGACTCCTGTTGGCAGCTCTTGTCAATCTGACAACCCACTGATGGCGACTACATGTTGTCTGAGCATGAGGTTTCTGAACTTCACACAGAGACTTTTCAGTGCAGCCTAATGGGACGTGCTGGGATCAGGGCCAACTAAAAGTGATTTTACAGCTGGATTGACTTTACTGTTTGTTTAGAGTGAATACACTGCTCACAGTAAATGCTATTCTGGAGAGGTGATGAAGTGGAGATGTTGTAACACAGCAAATTAGTATCCTATTTAGCCCTTAACAAGACTATTAGCAATTAAAGCTGTGAAGACATACTGTAATCCAATGAATAAACATCCTTCCAGGTACATGTTACAGGTCGCGTTTCATCAGTGGATGGTGGATGGGGTTCTCTGTGGGGGTTACTCAGCACCAGAAAGCATGAAGACCAAAACTACTCATCTGTGGTGGCTGAAATGAGATACAGCCGGTCCTGCTCTGTGGTCAGGCAATGCAGCATGCGTGCTTCAGTGCTGCTCTCATATAAACAGAGTCCTAGTATGAATGTGGAAAAAGGCTTCAATTAGTCAGAGCTTTGTTTTCACAGTTGTGTGTGTGTGTGTGTGTGTGTGTATGTGTGTATTCTAATTGCTGTCACACAACATTTTTATGATATTTTTATGATCTTAATTTGCAATATAATGTTAATTTAAAAACCATGGAGGGACAATGGGATTTAGTTAAGAGCTGAGTCATTACTGCTCAGCATGCTATTAGCTACCAAATATACTCAATTTTTATTTATTTATGTTTTTTGTTTTTTTTAACAAAAATCAGACATGCTGTAGAAACCTAAAAGCTAAAATTAAATGGGAAGCAATGCATAACACAAAAGCATCTGCTGGTATTTTTAACCAACTACTGCCATCTTAGGGAAGAATAACAACATTGCAACAGGAAATAGCTGTGAACCCTCAGTTTACATGTCCAGAAGATGCTACAAATCTCTATGCTACAGTATGTGGAGTTCTTTAGTTAACAAGTTAAAACATGGACGTTTGAAAGAGACACCAAAACACATTCATTTGCAAATAATCTGTAATTTACTGAGGAAACATTTGGTACATGAGGAGCCTGCATTCAACGTACAGTTACGTGTTACACTTTTCAACAACACATCCTTTATTATACAGAGATGCTTTGTAATATAAAACACCAAGGTAAATACAGTATGCAGTAATGCATTACAATAAAACAGGTTTTCCTATTAGTACTTAGTATGATATATATATACATTTACCGAAAAGAAAATTACATTTTAACATCTATCTTTTAGTTTTTAATGGCTAAAATGAAGCCAAAATTATTTATTTTTCCCACAAATAAAAAGCCAAAGTGTGGCTTCACAAATGTTAACAGGTCAATGGCATTTATAGAGCACTGTAGTCCAACTGGTAAAATCTGGGATTAACACTGCCAGAGTGAGTGATTAAGTTCACAAAGAGGGAAGTCGAGCTGCACACTGCTGGTTTATGTCACCTCTAATCAAAACATGTAAAAAAGACAATAGCAGATACTTTTTGGAGTTGACAAAGGTCGTCATGGAGAACAAAAACAATATGAAAGACACATTAAGCTGCAGTAGGAATACAATCAGAAACATTAAAGATATTCAATATACATTCACCTAATTTAACACAACTTCTTTCTTAAAATATTTATACATGCATTACTGATTCATATGACCAATTCCTTAAAAAAATGAAATGTTGGGATGAAAGTGTTTTGGAGTTTGCTGAGCTGCATTTGATGCTAATTTTTCTTCAGTGGTCGACTAACAAAGAAAAGAACACAGCTATAGCTGCTAAATAACATCTTAAAAAAAATACTTAATTTTGCACAGTATTTATCAAAACTAGGTGTACATTTACAAATAGAGACAATCACAGGAAGTTTGTTTTTTCAATATTAAGTACCAGTGCAGCAACTTTCTCTTGACTCAAAACTGCAAAATACAGATTTTACCAAAACAAAACAATGTTTTTTTCAGATTTACTCAAAAAATCTCATTATTCACACAGCAAGAAAATGAAAATAAAATCTTGAGTGAAAAAGGCTGATCTGGTATATGCCAAAAACGTTTTTCTAACTTTGTTTCGGCTTCTAGGCTGAAACTGAATCAGGGTTTTGGCTTGTAACTCGGCTCTTTGCAGCAGCAAAAACATCTTCATCCACTGATATTTCAAAGCACTCCAAGATCCTGTGACTCTCATTTGTCTACTGACTACTTTGAGCTGTGACTCAGCCTCGTCCATGGTATACATTTATACACGGCCAATAAAGGTCACTGATCTTTTTTTTTTTTTATCACAACAAGGAAAATAGTTTTAGTCTTTAATGAGAAATGAGGATTTATTTTTGCTGGCTTACACACCCAGGGGGCCAAGGTAAAGCCAAGGATTAGTCCATCACTATACAGGTCCAGTCCTAGGACCTAGTCTACTTTTTGATAACAAACCTGCTTTTCTAAACTCCAGGCTACCCATACAAAATGGAGGCACCATAAGGAAAATTATATAAAGTAGGAAGTTTCCAACGACAGAGCACAGAAAATAGTGCTGTGGCTTTAAGGTGCTTATGTTGACACACACAGAAGTCTCTAAAAGGCCTCTAAAGCAAGGCAAAAACTTAGACGTCAGGTCACATTATTTGTCTGAGACGTCATCTTTTTCGTCATGTAGTGGACAGAGGGGGTACTGTTGCATAAAGCTGTGCTGCAGGAGGTCCCAGGTTTTTAGGTCCTCCTCTGTGAAGGTGAGACCCTTTAAAATACTGTTTTCAAGCTGCTCTATATATTCCTCCCTCAGGTCATTAAAGGGGCTAGATGAATTGCAGGAATCGTTAATGGGGCTGTTTTGAAATAATGCCATGCTGTTGCCCTGATCTTTTTCACATCCATTGTGCTGACTCATGTTATTGTCATTTGACATTATGTCATCATCCTGATTGATTCCATGTCCACTGTCCTGATCCATGCTATCATCATTTGACAGTGTGTTGTTCTCAACATTTCCATGTTGACCATGTTGACTACTGTAATTTTCACTCAATGCTGTCTTGCTGATTATTTTGCCATTAGTATGAAAATGCCTTTTCCTGGTCCTGACAGGCTGCAAGCAAGCCTTTGTGTTGGTCAGGATCTCCACTGGAGCAAAGTTGCTCTGGGTGAGTTGACTGAATGGCACTGACTCTGCCATCACCATATCTTCAGAGACTGTCTGGACGATGTTGAGGCTCCACATGTCTCCAGCCCCTCTTATGTTTTTGTTAGGGGTGAGTTTCTTGCTCATATCGATAAGGACACAATCAGAGTCCCTTTCACTACCTTCTGTGTCCATCTCTTCATCAGAAGCATCTTGTTCCTGGCATTCTGCTCCCCAGACATCTTCACATGACCTCCTGGACGCACTCACAGGAGACTCAAATATCACCCCTTTGGGAGGAAGAGGTCTGCAGTGTCTACGGCGAAGGCTGGTGCATGCTGATGAGCTGAGCTGGTTCTCAGGCTGTCTCAACATGTGTTGTCGTACTGACTCAGGCACCAGGATTTCATGGCGCTTTTTGCTGGGCAGTAAGGCAGAAAGACTTCCAGGTACACACTTTCCTACAATGGGTATAAGGCAGGTAGGTTTAAGCGCAGAGACAAAATCCTCCAGTTCTTGGTATGAGGAGTGGTCGGAATAGGGCACCACATGGACATTGGGGTGGAAGGATACCAGGGGCCTGCTTGTGGGCAAGATGGCCAAAGTGGGTTGTTCTTTGTTCCACCGGTGAAAAGTGGCAGAACAGATCTCTGACTGGTCCACGGCTCGGATACGACCGGCTCCCGGGTCAGTGGTGAAAACGTCAGGCAGTTCCAGAACCTTTAGGGTCTCCATCCTCTGAAAGCTCACCTCAATCCAGGTTTTAAACTCCATCGCCAGCTCCAACAGCAGGGACTCCTTTCCCAGTGAATACAGACCTGTAAGACACCACAAAGTCAGCTAAATAATGATGGTTCATTTAATAACATACATATATTTATATATTTTTTTTTGTTAAATCTGACAAACAATAAACACTATTTAAATTTTACAAGGCTTTAATTATTTTCAATTTAATTTAATTTTTTTTTTTTTTTTTTTTAAAGTCAGCTCTCCATATGGACCAACTTACTGTAATTGTTGGTAAAGTCAATCTACATGTGCTAGTGACTGACAACAGAAAGCTGTGTCAAACGAGAGGTCAATACAAAATTACCTATGACAACATTGTGGTTTGGGTGGCTGCGGATGATCTCTTTGATTTGTTGAGTGGCTCGCTGTCTGGAGGGGAGGGTGCGGTTGGGGTCACAGTTGGTGTTGTCTAGGTACAGCACATCTATAGCGGTGTTTGTCCTCAGGCACGGCTCACGCAGCATTGAGGGAGTATATCTGAAGTCACCTGAAATGAAGAGGGTGTTAATGCTGACTTAATTCCTGCAATAGTGAACTATGCACATTTCCATCATACTACACCAAAGAAAAGGAAAGAAAGAAAAAACAACAAGACATAACTTGACAAATATTCCCTACATCCTATTAGTAGCAGATAAACTGTTCAGACACTGACCTGTGTACAGTATAGAGCCAAAGTAGCCTTCGAAAAGAAACATGACAGCCCCTGGACAGTGGTTGGCGTCTATTAGGGTAACCGTCAGCGTCTCCTTGCCGATGTCATCCAGTGGCAGCAGGTGTGGCTCAGCCAGCTCCAATGGATGGACCCACTTTTCTTTCACCTGAGCAGAAATAGAAATGATCAGCGAAAAAGTAACTCACTGAGTGCAAAAAAAAGATTAACACACTAGTGACCACTGTAAACCTTCTTCCTTATGCAAAATAATCCAGTTTAACATAGTCATAGACAGCATTATGTACATGACATACAGACATATTCTGTGCCTCCTTATTCTAATTTCTGAGATAAGTGACAAATTAAAGGAATACCTTGAATATTTTCATACAAGCATAAAAGGTGACTAAATGGTTTGATGAGGATGAAAATGATGTCTCCAGTCCCTAGATCTCATGTCAACACCTCTGGAAGATTTTCGACTAATGTGTTAGTGATCTCCACCACCAATCTCCACCTCTTTGTGGCCCCACATTTTACTACGATACTTCATATTGTTTTTTCTCTCTGTTTGTAATCCATCTTTATATTACATAAAATTAAGGAATATTCAAAACTAAAATGCCTTTTGAATGGCTGCAAAAAGTAAGTCAAATGTGCATAACTTCCCATTTCCCTTTCATTTATCCAGGAGATGCTTGTTACTTCAGTTTGTAGTAGTGTGTGTCACGTTCTGGGTTTAGAAAATAATTCAGTGAATGCTGATCTAATTTTCTCACCTAAGATACTGGTGTGGCTTTGCATAGCCATAAAGGGGTTGTAACAAAAATAATGTAAATATTTCTTTTAACACTGTAAACAGATATTAATAAAACTTAAAACAAAGCTGGGTGTGCAAAAACGAAAGAAATAATTGTTCGTTAAGCACAGGTGCTTCAGTACACTGAATGAACTGTACTGGATGAGGCAGGGAAGTAACGTGAAATCTCAACTCTGATGCATTGTGATTTGACTTATATTTTCACCCCCGCCCCGCCCCTCACCTGCAGTTTGAGTTTGAGCAGTGTGGCAGTGGCGGGTGAGCAGTAGATGGCCCGGTCGCTCCAGGTGGAGGTCAAACCCACCGTGTGGTCGCTGTGCATGTGGGACAAGAAAAACAGACGGGTGCCAGGACATTTCCGCACCTGCCAGAAGTCTACGGCCAGCGGGGTGTGCGGGATAACATTCCCATTGACGTACATGGTCTGTGATTTCACTGGATGTCCAGCCCTCAGCGATGTGAAAGTTGGGCCGATGACTGGCTGTAACGGTAAGTTATTTACTTAACTGCTACTCATTTATGTTAGTTGGCCGCAACAGACCAACTGAAGAAACAGCTGTGGAAGTGAGTTGTAAAATTAAGGTTGTTTCCGTGCACATGCTACAGTGCAATTATTGGTCTAGTGTCAGTGGAAACTTTACGCAGCGTTGGCAGTAAAGAAAAAGAAGACAACCCACTGGAAGCTAACTTTGGCTAACCTTACAGGGAACTCCGACGTTGCTACACACGATGTAGCTAGTTAGCTTTAACCGGCTCAAAACTCTTTGTTGCTTCCTGACACCATTATTTTGTAATTTGAAAATCTTCTCTTTAACCTCGGCACTACACACAGCTTGCCAGTCGTTACAGTTTCGCAGTTACAACGCTAATAACAACACACACACCCCGCCATTTCTGTTTTCAATTTGTCACTCAACGCCTCTTCCGGTTTTTCTTCTTGCTTGGGTTCGCTCTGCAGCGCGTGTCATGGTTGTTGCGTCATGCTGCCACCTGGAGGTCGCATCATGTGATTACGACGATATGAACGTAAAAGTAAAAAAAAATGGATGAAAAGTTTTCTCACTAAAATAAACTTAGTGAAACTTACTATTTATAATTTATAAGAACAAATTATAAGTTCAGTTAAATTTTTGATGTGTTGTAGCAAGTCAAATATGAGATTTACTTACTGGGATACTAAGTCATACATATTAAATATTAAGTCAGAAAAAAAAGGATTTCGGATTGAAATGGGCTTTCATAGATTTAAAACCTTGCTTTAATTTAGTTTTTGAATGCCTAAGGGGCTTTGAAGACAACGAACCCACCAATACCCTTGCAGCCAACAATAAATTAAATGCTGCATGAATGGAAACAAAATAAAACACAAGCACCCATCAATCCTTGGATACTGAACTGAGAAACTCCCAAGTAAAATTTATTAGGAAAAAGGTAAGAGTGGATATTACTTGAACTTTTAAAATATTTCCTGACATCATTTTCTCTAAGATTCATTGCCAGTAGTCAAAGTAATCCTGTTATAAGGATTACAGCATATTTCTCTGGTTCTTCTGGTCCTAATTCAGAGTTTGATATCTTAGTTTACCTTGTAACTGTTTTTCATTCCCTTTCTTAAGATATAAAAAGCCAAATGACAGAATCAGGAATTCACAATATCACCAACACACACTCTTTCTGATTGACTTTTGATCCACACAAAGTTTGTTGAATAAGAAATGTACTAGATATAGGCGACAGTACAGTACAGCACCTCCCTGAAACTGACTGAAATGTTCAATGCTCTCCAGAAGATGGAGCTAAGAGAGAGGAAACAGTTGCGTTATGCCAATTGGATCTTTGAGACAAAGAGAATGAGTCTGTGGGACGTTTGTTTGTAAGATGCCCATATTTATGAGAGATGGATAGAGAAGATGATTTGTCCAACAAATTTAGGAAAATGCACTTATTTCATATTTCGATTTGAGACTGTAAATTTGAAAAACAAAAAGACTTTGAATTGTAAAGCAGCACATTATGATTTTTCCCCCAGGGTGACATAAAACACTAAAACAAAACCAAACCAACAACAAAAAAAATGTCTTGATTATTTCTCACATACTTGTATGTATGGAATCTTATATTTCTTCTACTAGCAGAAATAAACAAGAAACGGTACAGTGTTTATCTGATTGTGATATTGGATGATGGATGGATTCCTCTCGGAAAGCTTGGCTGACTCATCTGTCATGATGCTGTAAAGAAAATCCCATCCAACTCTTGAATATATGAATATTTGTAAATTGTTTAAATTTTATTTTAAGCTGTGCGTTTATGTTTGACGGGTGTGTGTGTGTGTGTGTGTGTGTGTGTGTGTGTGTGTGTGTGTGTGTGTGGGGGGGTGTATTAAATGGGGTCGTTGCTATGGTGACAGCGACCCATTGTGGCCCCCGTTCCCCTCCCCCTCTCCCTATGTTTGCACACTGCTCACTTTTCAGGATTATACCTGGGATTGCTGCACATTCCTCTCTTATCACGCAGCGTGCGTCCTCTCTTCATACCCAGAAGCACATTAATAGTACTCTGCTTTACAGTTAATTATCTACCCAACACACACACACACACACGCACACACACACCCTATGGAAACCTTATGCAGGATGAAATACATTGTGCTGGTGATTAACTGAACAGGAGTGGGTCGAGCTCAGTCATGGAAATCAGCGGAGCCCCTGTTACTATTCACATCTTATGCTTTTTGATAAGTCACACAGCTGGGTGCCCCTAAGATTATTTCACAGCGTGGGGTAACTTCATGCAGTCAAGAGACAAGTTGGCAGATAATTAATTACAATTTTGCTCCGAGTGTATGATTTTTAGAGTAATGTCGCATATCCCCTTAGTATTTTAAAATGATTTCTCTTTGTGCTTCATTCTTTTCTTTTAATTTTTGGATCCTACTTTTACCTGTACAAATTTAACTTTTTGGCATATGAATCGTGAACACAGTCATATCTGGCATATGCAGTAAAAAATACACACAGTGCATTGAGAAAGTATTCAGACTCTCACATTTTGTTATGTCGAAGACTTATGCTATACAATAAATTTTATCCCTCATCAATCTACAATCAATAATCCATAATGAAAAAGTGAAAACTGAATAAAATTTTTTGCACATTCATTAAAAAGGAAAAACTGACATATCACATTGACATAAGTATTGAGACCCTTATATGACACTTGAAATTTAGCACGGGTGCTTCCCATTTCTCTTGATCATGTTTCTACACCTTGATTGGAGTCCACCTGTGGTCAATTCAGCTGATTGGACACGGTTTGAAAAGGTGCACACCTGTCTATGTAACGGTCTCACAGATGACAATGCAGATCAGAGCAAAAACGAGGCAGTGAGACTGAAGGAGCAGCCTGAAGAGCTCAGAGATAAGGATAAAAACAGCAGCTCTGTTTACATGCGTCAAGCCAAAGGTTGCTGAGGTCAGGAGGATGAGCTGTCTTTTCTGTCATGTTCTGGTGCAGAGGAAAACAAAAGCGCTGTCGGACAGCAGCAGTGATGCTTGGAAAGCAGATGGCTGCACAGTCTGTGATCTGCCACTGTTGTTGTTTTTGTTGTTGTTGTTGTTACACTTTTGCTGGCCCCAGCTCCAGCACGCCACTGTGACTTTTTCTATATATTTTCATCAGTGCTATAGAAAACTAACTAAATAACTGGACATTAGCATTGAGGGTATAAAATGCCTTGCTCTCAAAATCCCTTAAAATCCAAAAATTGTCTGCCACACAGGCTTCACTGGTATGTGTGGCATATATCAAGCCCTCATGAATAATGAGCAGTCTCCATTGCCTCCATTCATCTGAATCAACATATTTGTACAGTCAGAGGTGGCGGCTTTATTTCTTTTACACACACAAACACCCTGCAGGGATGATACACACATTCCTACCAAGATATTTATGGACATGTGTGAGAAGCTGAAGATGTCCCTCGGGGGGCTAAGAGCAAGTTGTCGGCTAAAACGGGGAGCTAGTGAGAACGCACATTTTTCATTTTGGCATGCGCTCTCACTTATTTCACCTGTCTCTCTCTGTTCATCCCTCTGTCACTCTCCCTCCGCTCTGCACTGATGTGTCTTTGTGTCTTTGTTTCGTTCTCTTGACTTTATCCGTTTCCACTCTGTCATCCCCAATAGGGTTTTCATGATCGCTCTTTCTCTGCTCTTGCTGTGTGTGATTTTGACACAAAGACTCACACATTACCGCAGCACAGCAGCATGATCACCGCCCAACCCTCTGCACAGCCAGCCTTGGTGACCACCCTCTGTCCCACACTGCTGTAACACCTAGTGTCAGAGGTGGAGGAGCTGCTATTTGTAGCCCAGGCTTCAGTAATGACGCGCCCCACTACTGTACAGTATGCTGTGGGTTATGAGAGCCAGTTGATTTCCCCTACTCATCAGATTCGATTAGCTCAGTTCATTAGTCTTTCAGCAGCGTGGCACGCATCATCCTGCAGAAGCTCCCCCACGGACCAGGGAAGGGTGCAGTTTTAAGAGCTGCATTATGCATAGCAATGTGCTCAAAGCTTGCTGTCACGGCAACGCTGCACACTGAGAGAAAGATGACTCTAATTGTCTTCCTGGAGGGCTCCAAGTCTTTTTGAATTTCTCTTGGTAGGACGCAGGCGTGGGGAAAGTCATAGCCGACAGGGACTGAAAGCTAACATAGACGGTGCCGTCTTAACAAGCATTATAAGAGCTGAATAAGGCTGGAGACAGTCATTAAATTCACCGTGTCTGTGGGCGGAAGCACAAACCTATCGGTCTTCAATCACTGTAACCTGTGTTCCTGAAGGAGAGAGAATAGCAGTATGATTTAACAATATGAAAATTGCACAAGCTGGAATGCTTTCATGCTTTATTGATATTCACTGGCGCTTGTCTGCTCTTATATGTTAAGAAAGAAAAATGCAGGAAACGTTGCACACTGTCCCTACATGCACTGGTCTAGAGTGCTTGAAGGTTGGGAGTGTGAAAAGGTGATTCAAGCAATGTTCCCCACACTGCAAATAAGTTCTTGTGCGGTATTGAATTTGTGTAATGTTGTGTGTAATAGTCCATTTCTCAGGCATAACTAATATTGCTGCCCCGAGCAATAGATAAAAGCCTTTGTGCAAAAAAGCTGACAGATTTTTATTTATTTATTTATTTATTTTACCGACAGCTCTTCTTGTTGTCCCTCACATGACTAGACCTGACAACTCACTGACAGCACCTAACAACAAGAACATTCAGCTGTGTATCATTTATTTTTCCACATGAGCAGAGAAGAATGAGATCATCCATTGAACAGATTTATATACCTTGCCTCAGTCTGTGCATGTAACCTATTTTGCATGGCTGCTGCGATGACAGATTTTCAATCGCTTTCATGTCAGTTTTCTTGACTCTCTGCCATTACTCTTCTCATGTAGATCAGGACACGATTTTTTTCACAGAAGTTGTGTGGCGTTCAGATTAAAATGCCCCGCCCCCCGGTGGAAACAAAGAAGAAGAAAAGGGATTTGAGCACTAAGAGGCTTTTTTTTTTTTTTTTAAGAGACTCCTTTCTCTCTACAACAGAGAACTAATATTGTAGGTGCATTACTGAAATGGCCCAGAGATTGGATGATGGTTGGAAAAAAAAAAGAAAATCTGCAGCAAAAAGCATCATTCACTTGGAGGAGAAGCTCGCCTGTTTAGTTGTGAATAATGGGGTCTCAAATAGTTTCAAGTCTGCTGGCTTCAGGCTCGAGTGAAAGCACAGAAAAGGTGAGCATGGTGCAGAAAAAGGCTGTATTAAGGCAAAGCTCGAATCCACTGCGTTTGTGATGAGTCTTCATGTGAGCTGGTTACAGAAAGTCAGAGAAAATCAATGTCTACAGGAAGTCGACAGACCACTAATTTATATGATTCCACTTTGTCAGATGTGACCACCATGAATTTTGCTTTTGCTCTTAACAGCCGTCACAGATCTGAAGAGGTGCTTATTCGTGCCAACGGTACCCAGTACACTAAACCGTAATAAAAGACATGATAAATAATTGATCATAAAGGCCCCAATGAAACTGTACGCACAGGGCTGCAATATGCTTTAGTGTATCAATGTGCATGGCAAAAATATGTGTGTGCTCATGATTTAGCAAAGTGCTCCATGTGCATAATGCATGTATGGAACAGTATCGCAAAGAGCTGCCCCCCCCATTTCACACATTCACTGTAATATTGCCCAATGGGAGTAGGTGTGAGAAATGTTGTTTTTGTAAGTGATGTGGAGGAAAGGTATGTTTCGTTGGTTAGTTGCTGACAGCATCCTTGAAGGGGTTGGCACTGAGTATCTGCAGAAAAAAAATGGGGGCAACCTTGTTTAGGCCTGTTACAGTCTACAGCTGGTAAAGCAGACGAATGTCAGAACAACACTTCGCCCCGCTGCTAATGAGGCAACAGGGCACACACACAAACACACACAGTGGGCCTGAAGCCCAGTGTGAGTGTATTAAGTTGACGAGAGTTTTCCCTATGAGCGTTGCCTCCAGTTTATTAATAGGGCAAAAACAGCAGGTTGGTGAAAATACAGGTATGAGCGTGTCACTCTGTGCAAGGCTGTGGATAACAACTCCTCATTAGCTGCCTCATTATAAACACACACCTTTCTGCCGGATACCCCCATGTACCTGCAAAGACAGATTGATTCACAGTAAATTAAACGGTAACTGTATTCTCATGGGACTGCAACACAATCAATACACTGTCTGTGCAATGTGAATTTACTGTATAAAAGCAGGTACAAGATGATATTATGTCATATATAGTGAAAGAAAGAACATTTTACGGTAACAATGAGCAGTGAAGCCACAGGATGATGGATTTGTCACCAGGCCTTTTAGGCTCTGATGATTCACAGCCTTTTATTTCTAATGTCCTGCCACAGTAGAGATCTACGTGACCCTTGTCTGGGGAGTCTACAGTCACTTAAAAGGAGCTTTAAGTCAGTAAATATCAAATATGAGATCAGTGCCACTCACTTTGATAGCAGTTTAACTTTTATCTCCTGCAGGATTAGCTGAGTATATTTGCACGGACATACAGAAAGAGAACAAGTGAGCAAGTCAGCTCTGGATTAAATGACAGGAGGTTTCATGTACTGTGTCTCAGTTGGACAATGGATTTGAACATGGAAGTTAAACTGTGTCTTCAAAGTATGAATGTTGACAGTTGTCACCACATTAGTGCTGCAGTTCTCTCAGCTTCTTAGAGGATAAGTGGCTGGTTTGTGGGTGATATGAGATGGCTGAGGGCAAACTGAAATGAGCAGGGTTTATACTTCTGGATTTCCCCTTAGTTGGCTTCCTGGCTAACCTACTTTTTGTTATGCTTTCGTTATCATTTACAAAATTGTGGATTCACACAGTGCAGTAGAAGATGGTTGAAATTATTTATGCAGCTCCAGTTGGGCTGACATAAAAGATACTTTTTATGGCATCTCTCCCTGTTTTATTTCCCAGGATGCTTCTGTTCTTGCCCTCCTTTTTTCTCAGAACTGTGTGTTGTCTTTTCCAAATGCAACCTTTTTCATCTGGTTTCACACTTTTCTGGGTTCTTAAACCACAGTTTTCTTCTTAATATTCGCACATATTGATATAGACAATGAATCTTAATTTCACTGTGATATCAATGGCATCAATTGATGAGATAAAAGCACAAGCAACGCATTATATTGTATACTGTGTGTTACCAACATGCTCAAGCAGAGTTTGACATGGTGGGATTGAGAAAAACTCACAACACATAAAAATGTTATTTTCTGTGCATCTACAGGACTTTGATTAGTAAATCAGAACTGCATGAATATATAATTTTTTGTTCTGAGGGTTACATTTTAGCATGATATATTCACCTTCATATTTAATTATCTGTTGAAATTTCTTTGATTTCTTCTGTAAAATCTGCTGAGAATGACGTTTAAACTCATACTGAAGTGCCCATAGTTCGCATAGTGCCCAAAATTTGCATAGATTCAAAGAGAGCCAGATGTGCACGCATGGGAAAAAAAAGGAAAATGCTCAGGTAAACATCCCAGAGTGCTTCCACCACGGAGAGGGGAGTGAATGTAAAATGCTCTTTTATCTCATCTCGCTGCCTCTTCCTGTGCCCCAGCCAGATGCCAATATTTAATGCTCGTGGATGGCCTGTTCAGCATCAGTTGCAGCCAGTGTAAACCGAGGTGAATCAGTGCACATGTTACAGCTTCTCAAAGGCGGCTGATACAACAGTTTTAAAGGTTGTGCAGGGAGGACTATGTCAGAAGTACTGGACAGCTTCATGTACATGAGTGCAGTGGTCATGTCAAACCTGAAGCTACGGACTCAGATATAAACTGAGTGACCAGTTTATTAGGTGCATGTGTGTAATAAATGCAATACATCCTGTGATTGTGGAGTTTATAATGTTCAGACTTTGTTAACACGGTGTGTAGCGACATGATGATTCACCTCTATGGTGATATTTAAAGCTGCAGTTAGTGGTGCTGTTGTGCTCAACTGCACTGTATTGAAAGGTGTTTTCAATTAATTAACATTTTATTGAGACTGACCAATGCCACATACCACAGCATTTATAGATCGCAACGCCCGTCTACTGCTCCGTCCACCTCGTCCACCCCTATGTATAAACATTACACGTCTTTGAATATAACGCGGTTCAATACAACACCACAACACCAAATGACTGCAGAGGTAAGTCAACTCCTTTTGGACAAAGTTTTTATTGCAGGGTTATTGCATCATATTGCATTACACTGTGTATCTAATTAGCTGGTATGTCAGTCTATGTAATTCAGATGAACTGAAATGACCAACATGACTCAGCCATGAAGCAAATTGCTCTGCCCTGAATGAATAATACGACTGCAGACGTTCCCTCTGCGGTCTAAATGCACTGCGCTGTACATTTATTCAGAGGAGTGATTTCCAATAATGGGCCCGAACAGCAAGCCTTCATTTGTCCTCATTATCTCTTGTCTGGTATAACAGACTTCAAAGACTCGACTACAATTTAAAAAATCCACTGAGGCACTGCAGCATTCAGCTGTGTGATAACATGACATCAGGCCACGCAGGTTGAATAGAAGGTGAAGGCTAATAGAAGGCTCTCTGTCAGGGTTTAGATAAAGTGAAATCAAAGGCTTACAAGAACTCAAGTCATTAAGTTTAACTTAGAAATACTGATTCTAGAATGACATAATAGACACATAAAATGAAGAACCAGGACAATATATAGATGAAATGATTATAGATAAATATATAGAAACTACCGCAAAAGCTGACGAGGAAAAGAGGCTTATTCAATACTCCCTTTAATATGAAGTAAGGAAGCGACACAGCAAAATCCTATGGGAAAAGGGCCCATAGCGTTATGCAATCAAAAATAAATTAATTACCATTATGAATAAAAGTCTAATGTTCACTCTCCTTTTAACTCTGCCTTACTATCCACCAAGTATTTGGCTCTGTACTTGATAAATACGCTGCTGTGTTCACCAGCTAGTTGCTAACGGTGTCTGTCTTCCACTGTGTGCTGAGCAGTTAGTGGACAGTCTATTTTTAGAGCATTTATTCCCTAAAAACAGCTGCTTGTTGTGGCTGACACAACACTATGATGTTCACAGGGAGAGCGAACCAAAACAGTAAAGTTACATGAAAACAATGAGCTGAAAGACGCAGTGAAGCTCCACAGGACTGGAGGAAAGTATACAGAGTGTGTACTTTTTTCCTTATTCAGCAGACCATGCAGGACATCCCTAGTTTCTGGTCAGAAATGCATTAAGTTGTGTTATGAAACACTGCTCTCGCCTTATGTTAACGCTGCTCAGGCACAGTAGCATCTTGAATGTAGTGTACACAGTAGGAGGCACTTAAGTCGTTGCAGCTTGCAGCACAAGGAGGAAAGGCAGATTTCCATACTCTCCTCCACTGAGATCGAAAAGATTTGGATCCACATACATCTTTCTCCATCTGTTGTGTCAGCTGACCCTTTAGATAAACACTCTCTGTCAGTTTGATGGTCTTTTAAGTTTCATCTTATGTACAGGGAGTGAAATATTAATACCTTCAGCAGCCCCCAGAGAGTCGAGGTCTTACACAGGGCTCAAAGTGTTAACAAAAGATGTTTGCTATTCACTGGGGACTGCAGCAAAGAGCAGTTACATTACAGAAATAGCAGCCAGAGCGCTTTGGAGCTGACTTCATTGGAGCTAGCGGAGCATTTGCTCTTGAGTTTTTAAAGTGCTATTCCCAAATTGACAGGTTATGAGAAATGAATTTGCTGCTTTGATTTCTGCTGCTGTCAAATATGAATCCTTCTCAGGAGCGATGACAGGAGAAGTAGGACACGCAGCTCATTTGCCAGACCAAAGTGCTCAGTGTCAGAGAAAGAAACAGCTCGGTTCTGAATGAACAGTTTTCCTATTGTAGATGCTGAGCCAGAGAGACAAAGTCAAACTACCAGAGATAAAGATTCTCCAAGCCGATTCTCTTTTCCAGTATGCAGCGTTTTTCAAACAGTGAAATAAGCAGACAATCTCGATGTGCTGCCAGTGCATCTGTGTTAGCTTGCGTCTATCTCATTGTCAGCAGACAGCAGTGTTCTCATTACCATTTTATGAGGCCCAGTTTGGGGGGGGGGGGGGGGGGGGGGGGTAGTGTTTGGCAGAGTGCTATAAGAACTCCATTGGAGTGAATTAACTTAAAACAGGATTCAGACATTTGCCCTAGATATTTTTAGTATCTTCTCAGGCTGAGGCTGCAGGGGCTGAATGTCCAGAGCTCAGACAGTAAAAGGCGAAATCTGTACTGGGACCTTTCCTGCAGAGCTGATAACAGCTCGGGACCAAGAAGTTGGAGCCTGCAGATTATTTGACTTTTACTTTATTGCGCTTCTCCTCACAGGTACTGAGCTAAAACCTCAGAATCTACTTTCTCGACGTATGGTTTGCTAATCTGCAGACAATCATCAAGACAAATGCAGTAGGAAAAATCAATGCAAGTTTGAAACTGAAGCCCATTTCAAATGCAGGAGCCCAATATTTCTCCCTTGTTAAAATTAAATTAGTAGAAGGAACAATACTTCTTAATAAGACAACTAACAAGTCCTGGTGTGCTGCGATGCTGCAGGACATTATAATCTCGCTCAGTATGGCTTGTAGGGTAGAGGCTATATTATCATGTTGTTTACTTGGATGAATTACCCTCCCCACTGAGACAACTCATACCAGTGATATTCTCCACAAATCAGCAGCAGCTCTCGGTGTATCTCACTGGGAGGTGTGCTCTTTCACCTCGCAGGAAAAGATAAGCCCACTGAACGGAGAGGGAGAGACCATTACTGCTGGAAAGCTCAGCACCTCAGCACTTTTAAAGGGCTGTTAAACTTAGTTCCCTGTCCAACAACTTCAGTGGATTGATTGACATTCACTGAGCCAGACAGACAGAGAGGTTGAGAGCTGTGTGCAGACATGAGTAATAGAAAATGAGCTTTTTAGAAAGTGACGTGCGAAGCTGTGCGGAGGTAACCTTTTTCAAATATGACCAGATATTTTTTTTTTGTCAAGTGTTGAGCTTGTGGAGCAGCAGTCCCCTCAGATCTTCACCAACATGACCTCTTTCAGACAAATTGTCCCCCCCTGTCATATTTTCTTCTTTAAGATAGTTCATTGAGCTGCATCTGGAAAGAGTGAGCAGCAACTTCCAAGGAGGATACAGTAAAATAAACTCCCACATTCCCATATCTACCCTCACACCATTTGACTCATTAAGGAGTGCTTGCGCAATTAATATCGGAGAATAGTGAGCCCACAAGGGAGGACTGCAGTGTTACTCAGTCTGCCTTTGCTTTTAATGTTTTCCTTAAGGCCAGTTTTGCTCGTTGTGAGTACGAGCTCGAGGCGAGGAGTGAGATAGAAGAAACACTTGTGTCTGCAGAAAACAGAGAATGTTTTTTTCATTCCTTTTTGGTTTCCTTTCCTACCTATTAATTTCTTTTCTTTCCCCCAACATTAATTCACAGTTATTTTACCTCTGCAGTTGATAGTTTCTCTAACGTGGGCCAGAGTTGGTCGCTGCACTCCAGCCTCTCTATAACCTTGAACATCCTTTTCATTTTGGTGCATTAGATTCTTAGGCTGAACGTTGACCTGCCAGCTATTGATTGCAGCAATGAGAGATGCAATCCAATATTCAACATCCTCCTTCTGTCATGCCAGGCTGGCATGTTGACAGTAGACTATTTTGAGAACAGCATGAGTGGTCTTTCATTATTCATGTGGTCAAGAGCACTCACTGTATGTATGCATTTTATGTATGTCGATGTTTCATGTTTGTAGCTGTGCAGCATGTGTAGGATTTTGTAACGATAGTTATTATTGTATAAGGAAAAGAAAAAATATTTGACCTAAGCTAATCTTGCTTTCGCTTGCCATGTCACTGACTGTGTGTGCTCCTCCTGCAGTAAATGTTCTATACAGCACAGTAACTTTCAAGCACAGGAACTACTCAAAGCTTCCTCTGCAGCTGCTGGTGGCCTCATCCATCAGCTCAAAACCTGCAAAGGTGAAAGGAGCTGCAGAATGAGGCAGTGACATACCATCAGCCCTGATATGTCAAGAGAGGTGTGTTTACTTTGCAACACAAAGTTCCTCCAGGTTAGCGAGACAAGCGCTCCTCACAGCGAGCCAAGCGACTCTCTCTGTTAGTGATGGGGCCGAGACAGGAGACCCTTTCGGTGGAATACTGCTGTTCATTATACCTGCCACCACATCGTTGTCGACAATGTTAGAGGTGACATGACATGATAGGCAAATGTTGGCAAGAAGGAAACGCACACGCACAAACATTCACATAGAATATTATAGTGCACAAAATAATGTGGCGATTTGAAATGGAAAAACCTCCAAAGACATGGGGAGTTAATTCCACTATCACCATTAAAGTGGCATTTCTATGATGGCATGTCAACGTTGAGCTGTCACATTCAGGGTTTGGCTAAGTGTCATCCCTGATTGTATTCTGATTGAAATGGCACTTAGCCTCCTGTTGAGAGCACCCCAGAGTTTAACATTACAGCCCTCTTCTAATTGACAATGCCCTCGTGTCGGCGTGAGTGTAATGCTTACACTGCGTGGCAGCAGCTGGTGAAATACAAAACACAGGGTTACAGGAGTGTAAAAATGTGTTGTCCGTGGGTGGATGGTGTGGGAGGCTGTACTGTATGTAGTATTAGTGCAGAAATCAAAAGATAGAGAGCTAAAAAAAAGTGGAGATGTGACGCAGAAGTAAAAAATCATAGAGCTGGACAGGCGAATCGAGAAAAGAAATGATATGGGGCATGGGAAAGACAGCAGAGGGAAAAAGAAGAACCAAGGTTAAGAAAGAAAGAGGATGGGGAATGTAATAGTGTGATGGTAAGAAAAATCCCCACCATGCTAAAATTTAAATTCAACTGGCTGGCTGTCAGCGCAGGGCTGCCACAACTGGAAGGCAGGCGTGACCTGTGATTGGTCTCGCTGGGAGCGAGGGGCTGAGATTCAGGCTGTATGGTCAAGGCCGTGAAATGCCTCGGAAAAAGACAGATACTCTGCTCGAGCAGAACTCGTCTTGTCAGAAACAGAGTGATAGAGAAAGATAGAGTGAGTGGATATAGAGGGAGAGAAGGATGAAATATTCATTCCAAACTCACCTCTCCACTGAGATACAGAGCTTCGTTTTTTAAAAGAGCCTCTCTCTCTCTCTCTCTCTCTCTCTCTCTCCCCGTCCCTCCCACTTTCTCCATCTCTCTGCGTTGCTTAAAAAGTTTTCCATTAGGAGAACTTGTTCATTCAGTTGTCCAGGTCATCCATAATTTAGCAGGTTTGTCCCGTGGAGTTGCTTACTTTAGAGCGTCTGTGTGCTCTTTTTCAGTCTCTTTGTTGAAAGAACAACCAGGAGTGGGCCTGGCGAGCGCTGCTGATTTTATTTGTAGATCAGGTTTTGCTTCAAATGCTCTCAGGGTGAAGTATCTAATTAAGTCAATTTGACCTTTGGGTATCGAAGTCAAACCTCTGTGTTGGACTGAGGAGCCTAACAGAGATAGAATAAGACGTCTCCTAGAAAGATATGAAATGGAAATCAAACAATAATTTATGACTAATGTGCTTAATTAGGTATGGATTATCAAATGATGAAAAATGCAGGTGAAAAACCGACAACAAACTAATCCTATTTCACCCTTGATTTTCATGGATCGGTGCAGGTTAACAGACCTGGATTCACAGCTGTGCTCACAACCACAGATTAACAAGGGTTAATTACTGCTCAACTTTGGTCTAAAAGGCTGAACGCAGCTTGTTTTATACAGAATGAGCTGACATCCACCCCTTTTGTCATTAATTAATTCTGCTCTGACACATATTAGCTTTTTCTAATCTGATATACAATATCATTTGTCACTGCCTTCTATCACTGTTACTAATGAGTTCTTCTGATCTGACACCGCCACTGTCAGGGTTGAGGTTTTGGTTTAGTTTAAGCACAAAACAACTTAGTTAGAGTTGGTCATGATTAACACCATTTTGCAGTGGCATGTTAGATAAATAGATAAATAGCGTTAGATGGGTTTTATATGAATAGCAACAACCCTGTATTGATCCGTCAACAATAATCTGATGGATGTGGAGTTAAACCTCAGTATCTCATGTCACTGGGTCTGTTTGTGAAAGGTTATGTTCTGTAATGTTGGTTAGTAATCAGTATGCACACAAGCAAGATCCTGATGTCCTGCCCTTGGGTAAGGACTTGGACACCTCAGTAGATCCTTTAAAGAAAATTGATAGAAGACCTTGACCTTGACATGCATTATTCATGTGCATTTACAATTAGCACTTCTAAAACTATATACAGTCACAACCCGAGAACACAGATTTGAATATAGCATGTCATTACAGCAAACACATGAAAGTAGCTTGAGAGAATAAGATATTAAAACATTTGGTCACTTGTCGTGGATTTCAACAAGTCTGTATTACAGGATGATAAAGCTGAGACAGTTTATGTTGACTTGAGCACATGACGAGTATCTCAGCAGATACCTTAACACTGGGATTATCCGGATCCCAGCATCATCGTGTGTGTGTGTGTGTGTGTGTGTGTGTGTGTGTGTGTGTGTGTGTGTGTGTGTGTGTGTGTGTGCGCGCACACGCTTGTGTGCCTTAATCTGTGCCCTCATTTGTCAGTAAACCATACAACATGAATCCAGCCGAGACAATCTCATTCCTCCTCACAAGTCACTGCTCAGTGTGCTATGACACAGAGATTTTTTATGATTAATAATAACGAAATATATGGAGGCAATATATTACAGACTGTGTGATGGTTCATATGCTTCCCATGAGATGAATGGGCATCTATAAAACAGAGATCATCTTTATTTTTCTCCGTTTGGCAGAAATATGGCTCCGAAATACCTGAAAAACACACCGAACAAAGGAATAAAGATGATCATCATGACTCAACAAAGTACATTCAACTCAACTAATGCAAGTTAACAAGACCAGAAGTTAAAGCTCCACTGGTGGCTCCTACAGGCTGAGGTATTTATTACACTATGAATTAAAAAATGTCATATTGAATGATTGAATAGAAGTGGAACAATAAGTGTTAATAAAATTATGATTATAATAAAAAAAACAATAATAAAACTTTATTAATATAAATCAACATTACAAAGTGCTTTACACAGGGAAACTATGGTGGACCTGACAGGCAAGTGATTTTTTTTTTTTTAAATCTGTGAAAACAGGTGAATTTTTTCCCATGCTCATTTTTCAAAGTTTGTTTTTTTTTCGTCTGTGAAAACAGGTGTGTTTTTGTTACTCATTTCAGCCACAAGAGGCTGAAATGCACAACTACCCTAGTCTATATCGGACTGAAAGCATTCAAGCCTAAACACATGGTGCATATAATGTGTGTTAGTAAGTTCTGTAACATTACTGTTCTGTTCCTTCTTTAGTTAGAAATCGTAGGCTATATATACAATATTTTGGAAATTTTGGCCAGAAAGTGGTCCTGGAGGAAAGTTTAGGGGGTCACAATAACATTCATTCCCTTGGTCTGTGAATATCTCTACTGAATTTAATGATACAACTCAGATACACAGAATGATCAGAATAGTAAAAACCCCAGTATTCTGTAATGCTATCTACAGTATATGAACACCTCTCTGACATACCATGAAGAACAAAAAAGAACATGAATATTATCATACAGCCATTTTCCATAATATATTATTGCAGCCTTATGCTTAAGTGCATGGTAGGACATGATTTAAGTTCTGTGGAAGTCATCATGTGAACTAACATAATCCTTCCGTTTTTAATTGGTGACCTTTACATTAGCATTTTGTGATCTTAACGCTTCAGTGACTGTCTTGTTCATAGACATGTTCCAGCCTCATTCCTATTGAGAAAATTCATGTTTTTAAAATGTGAATTAATCTGTGTCAATGTTCACGCAATCCCCAGAAACACATTTCTGATGGAGTAATTCAAGTCAGCCCAACAAGACAGAAACAAGGGAGTGTAAAGAAATGAGAAAAACGGAATAACGGCTTGTGTCATGAATATTAATGTCGCTCCACATGACATGGACATCATTTGCAGGAATACTGCCCATGCCCTCCTGAACCAAGAATGTATACCACCCTATGCAAATGGAAATGTATTTATGAAATATTAATCTCTTCAAATTTTCAATGTGTGTGCACTCTCTTAACCTGCTTTCATAGCATACACCTCTGCAGCACATTTATCACATCATATAGGTGCCTATAGGGACTGAAGACACAGGACAGTGTCAAAATGTAACCTTATTAGTCCACTTTTGATATCTGGCCTTGTGGGTTTAGGGTCTCATTTAGGGATCTTTCAGCGGCTGCGATACAACTATCTGCAAACTGCACTCTGTGCGATGGGTCCAGAAAGAAACCAGTGACCTTCTCATTATGAAAGCAGCAATAAATCTCAGGAAGATACAGTGAAAGTTGCTATCCATGGAAAAAAATATCATACTTTTATTTCATCTCACATTGACTCTTCTTTATTCTGATCTCAGTGAAAAAGCTTTACAGTAGATAGTTACTTAGCAGTTCATAATGGAGCCAGGCTCAAACTGATCAAGTTACTAGTAATGACTTCAGGATTTTAATAACATTATAGCAAAGGAAAAAAGGCTTTTACTGCTTTACGGAACAAAGATATAATTTGACACACACACACGTTATCTTATCTATAAATCTTATATAAATTTAATGAGATAGGGACATTTCTTCCAAGGCATTCATCACCCTGATCCCAGGTACAATTAATGTGTGTCAACCTATAGTCTGTGATTGTGGGAGTCAGTTTAAGCCAGCCTTTATGTTGATGAAAATACTCTTGCAGTTGATATTTTTTTTGCCCAAAGTGGTACTGCACAGATGAACTAATGTATAGAAGGTATTTTACATTGGCACCTCTTTTACGTGACATTTTATTCACAGTCGAGGTGGTCTAAAGACATATATTAAGATAAGCAGACATTGAAATAAGTATTTTGTAAAGGTGTTTTTCAGCACTGCTGTGGCCAGAGAATATAACATTTCTCCCTGTTTAATAATTTGAAATATCACATAAGGTAGCACAAAGCCTTAGGTTGCAGTTGCAGCTGCAGCGTGCGTGTGTTCAGTTGTGTCACACACAATCAATTCTTGTACATGAATATGTTAATAGAGGAGGAAGATGCCACTGGCTGTTTCACAGTTTTGTAACACCTCAGCTTTAGGAACAATGAGTCAGTCAGCAGTTTGTCCGCTGCCAACACTGACAGTGATCGGTTTGGAGGCAAGGAGTGTCCTTAATGCATTCCAGCGGCTGTTTGTGGTGACTGATAAACTCTTTACCTCTCCATCTCTGTGTAATGAAGCATGAGCACTACAATAGCCACCGGAAAAGCAGCTGTCGATTGAAGGAAATGCCAATGTTTTTCTTCTCAGGAACAGTCATTTTGGCCGAATCCTGACACATTATACTCTTACCTTCCTTTTCCCACAGCTTCACATTGACTGAAAAATTATTTTTTCTCTTTTGTTTTTCTTTTCTTTTCTTTCTTTTTTTCCCAGAAGGCAGTCGTCCTTATATGACCCCTATGACCTGGCATTTTATTCCTACACCCATGGTCCATCTGGTTCTTAATGGGCCCATACACACCTGCAAATAGGTCTTGATCCCTGAGGACCACCTCTCCTTTTCACTTTATTTATTTTCACAAGCGTTATTCAGCCGCTCCACTGCTGTGTGAACAGGCTTGGATTGCCCGTGTGTAAAACATTTAAGTTGTTTGCAGCCCTGGTCCAGCTGGGTTAAAAGGATTTGGGGCAACTGAGGGGAAAAAATGCTAACTGGGCGGTTTTTGCAAAAGCAGTCTCATCTGTCTTTCTAGGTGTTTACCTCCCCTGGCCCTTTCCATGGAAAACAAAAACACTCAACTCGACGTCACTGCAATTAATAAGAACTTGGTGCCAATGTCTGTATGAGTGGTTGAATCACTAAACACTGCAAATGTTTTCTCCACTGAAAATTTGAAAAAGCATTAGTTCCCACACTGATAGCTGTTGCCATAGAAACAAACATGAATTCCCATACGGAGGGTAGTAGATGATGGAGGATGCATACATCAGTGCGTAAGAAATGCATTTCACCCCGGACAAAGCATTTAATCAAGAGCTTTTGCATCGCTGTCACATGCACTGTAATGCACTGCAGTAATCAGAGAGAATTTCTTATGAACATGCAAAGCCATGAAGCAATATGCATATAGAAATAGTGCATGCAAAAAGAACAACGCATACTGTATGTATATTGTACCCTCTGAGCGAGGAACCGAGTCACATCAATCTATCCTGGTGTCATGTGTGTTGGTAAATATTCACGGTTGGTGATAGACTTAGGAGGGAAGTAATATCTCATAGAACTGCCGATGAGAACCTTCCAATTTGTGCACAAATTATCACAAATCAATATCAATCAAGATCAGTCAAAAGTATGGATGTATGGATGGAAGGATGGATGGATGTGTGAAATATTGCTGGATGGCTGGATTGATTGATGAAAGATGGATAGATGGATAAAAAGATAACTTGCAGGATAGAGGGAAGGAGGATGGATGAATGGATGGAGAATTGATTCATAAATGCAGGATAGATAAATATATCAATCCCAGGACGGATGGGCGGATGGATGTAACGTCAATGAAATGAGTTAAAGTAGGTTCAAGGATGACAAACTACATGATTGTTTACATCCTAATCATCCAGAACTGCACGCTGGTCTCTTACATTAAAACTCAGTGTCCTCAATTAAACTGTCCTGTGATTTAAAAGCTCCTGAAAACCTGCTTACATTAAATCAGTCAAAGAAAAACCCGGTGAAGTCTATTTCAGTTTAAAGATGCAGGGCACAGTGCACTACACTGATGATTGCCTTGATAATTTAATCATGGCAGTTCAAATGACAGACTAAAACAGTGCCTGTAATCACTCTCTGCTGAATATTAATAATGCGTCTTCATATTTCTCTGGGTTTTTATTCCCTTCCACGGTGACAGAAGCGCTCATATTGATGAAGTCTTTATTGTGTGCCGCTTTCCAGCATCCACACAAAAGCAAGAATTAATGCATTTCTCATTGCTCTAATTATTTCCTATGGCTTAGAACACACACAATTCTCCAAAATGGTGCTTTATGATTCCTGATCCACCAATAATTTCCTTCATTTGCAATACTGCACTTCAGTTGAAATGGCAAGTGGCCACAGAGTGCACGGATTTATCTCATTAATAAACTATCACGCCGCCTCTCAGACCTCAGATGGCTTGAAAGGCAAAAGGCAAATGGGCCCCTTTAAAATGAATTTCTAGTTTCTCTTTCAGGGAGTGTGAAGAGGGGGAATATGCTGTAAAATATGCCTGGGAAGAAAAGTCTCTGCCTTCTTTCTGACTCAAGCGGTTGTTTGTTTTCAAGTATTACAGATAGTAATATTTATTTTCCTGAGGCAGTCCAATTTTAATAGAGAGGCCAAAGAGAGCACTGGTTTCTGGAGAGCCTACATGTAAACTGTATCTGCCAAGCTGAGGTAAACTTCTGGAAATCATTTAGTGTGACCAACAGGCAATCAGACCATGCAGCTATTTTTATTTTTTCTATCTGGATAATAGGAGCAGTAAAACAAGACAAGGCGAGTGCTTTTTGCATGAAACACTGTGTTATTCATAGAAATTTGTCAGTGCTGAAGGCTGTGAGAAGATGCTGTCTTGCCCACAGTGTTTACACCGTGCGCTGGATATTTCAAAAGCTTCAGAGGACCCATATAACATTTACATTTCCACCTTTCCGCATTTTATTTGGGGGATTCTTAGGACTGAGAGATGGTTGAAGAGGGAAAATGCTGCAGTGAGCGTTGCAGACTGGCATGCAATGTGAATGTAGCACACATGCACTGACACACACGTATCCTGCCTCATGTTCTCTGTGGGAGGAGCAGATGTTGGCCTTGAGGTTGGTCCTCTATACATCAACAAATCCCCAAGGGCTGCTGGTGGTGGGCTTTGTTATATGAGACCACACATCATACACAGCTGTGTGACAGCTACAGTAAAGAAACAACCCCGTAGGTCGTGTGTGGAAGCAGGTCATTGGGACGCATTGTTACATTTTATTGTTAGACAATTAATAATGACAGGAGCAAAGGAGGAAGTCAGGTGATGTAGTATGTAGAGCGACAAAGTCCATGTTAGGAGGAGGGTGGAGGTGGGTGGATGGCTTGGCAAAACACAGGACTTTCACACAGGAGGCCACACTTTGTTTCCCATGTGAAACTGATAGTCATTGTTGTTTCTTTTAACCATGACTGTCCCACAACCTTAACTGTATGTTTTTTTTTATTGTTACCATGATGATGAGGGTTCTCTAACATTAAGGAAGTACTTATTTTAACCCCTGGGTACTGAGGACTTGTTGAGTAAAAAACAATTACAGAGCACGTATGTCCCTTCAACACACACAATAATGCAGGTTTGTGTTGGATTCCTATTCATATTATCGAGAGTAGACCAAATATTAGAAAACTTGTCTGAGTATAAACCCATACATTTTAATCAGAGACTTTAATCAACATCCTCTAAATCAATTTCAAACCAAAAAATGAACGTCATTTTATTTATTTATTTTATTACATTTGTTTTAATTTTATTAAGGTATGATGCAGGAATACTTAATACCAACAAGTCCTGTCAATGACAGTATAAGCTGTTGGTCCGTGTCCTCCAGAGTGAAACGTGAAAGTGAATGTTGTTTAGGTTTAGGCAGAAAACAAGGGTTAGGGTTGGGGAAAGATTGTGGTTTTGGTTAAAATAACTAACTGGTCATTATGGTTACAACAATAACCATACAGAGCCGCCACCCCATAGAAAAGGCAGATGATATTAGCAAAATATTAGCAAACCAAGGAAAAATTCAACCAAAAAATAACGTAAGCCAAAAACACTACAGCCTCACAGCAAGCTGCCATCTACTCTCATCCCTATTGTCCCTATTGAAATCATACAAAGTGGACTGACGCTTCCAACAAATAACAAACCTGTAAACAAAGATGAACCACATCTCACAACCAATGTACTGAATAATTAAAACATTTGACTGAAGAACTGATGATATAACATCTAACCCTAACCCATAAAACAGCCTATTGAAAGGGGAATGAAGCAGCCTTTTCACAGTTAGGGAACAGTTATGGTTAAAACAAACCAATTCCAACCATTGACGGAAAACATTTCATATTTCCTACGACCACCACGACAGCATTGTCACTTGAACGTAACCATTTGTAATTTTTTGTTCGTTTGCTGTAATGACGTGATGTGCTAATCTTTCTTGGGAGGACAGTCTGAACTGGAAACTTGAACAAGTGTATGTTTACTTGCGTCTCTTCCATGAAGCCGTGGAAGAATAATCCTAACATTCCTATAATCCGCATAGCTGCTACTTGACAGGATTGTTATTCAGGCCATGGGTCACCAAATCAATGGGTTTCAATAGGTTTTTGCACTAATAATGTACATTGCATGGAAAATTTGACGGAGGGTCACAGGCAGGGTCACAGAATTGAAATAGATTTTTTTCCTTATGACAGTGTGAATATGTAAATAAAGGTCATGCATGGACAGTAGTTATTTTCGACGTACAGTAAATTTCCTTTGGCAACTACATGATCTCCTTGCCAGAGCTCATTAAACAAACACGGCCACGTCTGCTTTCGGCCAATCAATGCAGCTTAAAGAATCAATAGAGCACAGCAATGAAAGGCATCACTTTTTGTCAAAAGCGAGTCAGCAACATCCAGTATGTTATGCGCGGCACAAGCTATAAACAATGAGACAAACACTGAGACACGCACGTTACAGAGAAATCAGAATAAATTAGGAGATGAAATAACTTCTACCCAGCTAATCAGCAGCATTGAGAATATGTTTGTGTGTGATGCATCATTCCCCAAAGTCTGTCAGAGTCTGATTAGTGCCATCCGAAGTGTTGTGCATGATAGACCAGCACCAGTCAACAGTCCCAACCCAATTTCATTCTGTGGTACAGTAATGGCAACAAACATCCAGAATTCAAACTCACAGTCTTTAGTATGCAGACTTTGCACACCGAATAGTGGAGCTTCATGATGTACCCTGCTATAGGCTTGATTATTAATTCTTTCTTCTACAACACTGGATCCTGACAGCCTCCAAAATCACCGAGCCGACATCAAACAAGCTGGGGCTGGGGCACAACGTCTTCTCCCACAGAGAGCCAAAACTACACGTTTGACCCAGTTTTCTTTTACTCGTCAGGACCCACTTCTGCAAACTGCCTTTTCAAAAGGAACATCACAGCAAAGTACGCCGACAACAGCCGGGACTTAAAAGACACATCCTGAAGAAGCGCAAGAGGCCACATCAAGTCCTTTCATTTGGGATTGACCACACCTCTTAAATATATTAGATTCAGAGTTTTGTCATTAACCGACACATTTTTCCACCTCTCCCTCCATTTCCTTTCATCTGCTCTCTTATCTATCTAGTTGCTGCGCAGAGCCCTCACTGATGCTTCTCTCCCACTCCTCCATCTAATTATATTATCGCTCCCTTTCACTGATTCGCCACCAGTTTCCTCTGTGTTGCCTTCATACTCTGAACTGAGAGCGACTTCAGTGCTGTTGAGGCGAACGCGAACAAGAGTCTGATTTCAAAGGGAAGTGCTGACTTGTGTTTTGAAAGCTATAATTTTTCAGGCCTGACTTTATTTCTCTTACTTACTCTGAATTCAAGTGTGATCCACTTGTGTAGTGAGACCCGTTTAAGCAGCCTATAAGCATATATGCACAACATGCCTTTAAACATTGTACTCCCCTAATTATAATCTTTGTTAACAAATTAGAAAATTGCAAACAAACGGCTTATATAATATAGAGCATCAATATTTCATGAGCAAGCTGTGATCTTGGGAGGGGTGCTACTGTACATGCTGCTGTCAAAGTGCTTCCAATTATTGTTATACAGCAGTAACAGGAGCACGTGTTGGGAACAGATATAATATATTCCTTCTTATTATCCAGACCCCTTTCAATATCTGCTCACCCACCATCATAAGTCTTTTTTCTACATTGTTAGCATCGGCTACACCTGGCACATAGAGGCCAACTTAAGTGATGTCAAAAATAGCCTTGAGCAGCACAAAACAAAGTAAAGCCAATTCACCCACTCTCGTGAAAACAGGATATGGGCTCCTCACTGACATTTCTTTTTTTTTTTTTTACCACATTTGTCTACAAATAGCTCTGACTGTAATTCTACTTCATGATTGGTGTGTAGGCTGCTGGGGAGTGTTTCACTGTAAAAACGTCACCCTGATTACACCCAAATCATCAGTGAGCAGGAAGGGCTGACTGAATATTGAAAAAGTCAACAAGATGTGAATTATATATTTAACCTTGATATTTTGAGAGAAGTGTGAAGTGGCACCCTGCTCTGCTTTTCTTTGTGAAGACAGATGAAGTGAAGAGCTGTGGGAGTTACAGTGGAACACTTGAGAGGCTCTGCACTTTCTGCACAGTAATCTTATTTGGGGCTGGTGTTGGATGACGTGGCGGCGCTCTCCCCACAGAGCTGCGTTAGGAAGCTTGTGGTTTGGGTTTAGCTTTTCTGTAGGAGTCAAGCTCCTCTTGACATTTTAGCACACACACTTATAAACATACAGCGACAAAAACACACTTGGGAATCCCCTATTATGCTCTACTACTGAAGAAACCTTTGAAAGGAGAAGAAATAATCTTAAAGCAACCTACCCGAGAAACACACAGACATATCTATAATGCTTGTTAGCCTCCCATACAGATATGTTTGATTGTTAGAGGAATCCTCACAAAGTTAGTTCTCACTGTACAGCAAATATGAGGCTAAAGCCAAGACATTGTCTGTTGTAGATCTATCTAACACCTAATTCTCAGCAAGAAAGAGAACCAGCATGTTTCTCAAAATGTCAGACTATCTCTTAAAGCAGCTATCTGTAAGTTTTACTGCTGCTGCATAGCCAGTGTTAGCATTAACAGCTGTTTACTTACCAGAGTTCAGCATCAAACTTCATCCCTTTACTCGCCAAGAGCTGTCTCCAGCAGTGGAAAGCATCGCCAATGTTGACTCTTGTTTGCTTCTATTTGTATCACTTCTTTTCTTCTACTGAAGTTAGCATGCTAACCAGCTAGCCCCGGCCCGGTCAGCCCGTCTCGTCAGTTCTTGAAACTAAGTCGCTGTAAAGTCCAGGCTGCCCTGAAGAAGCAGGGCTGCTCTGAGGACGTATTACAACCTCTTGTAATGTAAACACAACACAACAATGGCTGAAGATCTGAGCAATACTGAAAAGTAAATAGCTGGTAATGCTAATGTTAGCTATGTAGCAATAACATAATGTACAAATAGCTCCTCTAAACAATCGTGAAATACATCGTGACTGTTTCGAGGAACAGGCAACTACAATATAATTTATGTCATTTAAAAAAAAAAAAAAAAAAAAACAAGACACGATGTAAATTGATGAGCTTTAGAGGTGCTGAATAGGTGGATTTATGAACTTTCTACAGAGCTGTTTCTTCCTGTCTCCATTCTTTATACTTAACTTAAAGAAACAATTTATAAATAAGGGAATAAGCATATTTCCAAATATGTTGAATTACCCCTTTAAGTTTAGTGTCCTGAGACAGAGCCATGTCCTTGTGATTGCTTCTGGAAATTTGGGGGATTTAATGTCCTGAGTAGGAGTTTACAATCTACAGCTACATACAATTTCCACATGACTTGATTATGACTTTTTGGACACAAAATATTTAATAATGTCCAAAACCAGGGGATCCAGGCTACTGTTTTGTTATTAGAAGTGTTTTCCTGGCAGTGTGGAGAAAGCTTTGTAACAGCATTTAAACCATCTATAGGAAGAGCACAGTTACAAAAAAAAAAAAAATGGGTAAATGGATAATTAGATGTGAAATAATTTAAATAATGAGAAAGATTTTGCAGACTTTCTGTTGGTGGGTAGTAAAAATTGTCTTAGAGAGTTCATGACCTCAGTATTTTTTAAATCCTGGCTATGGCCCAGTCAGTAAAATATGTTATTTGGCAAAACCTCATCAGCAGGGCAAATGGAGAGACCCACACATCAAAATATCTCAGTTTTGATGGTGGGTGATGCCAGACAGCAAGCTGCTGAGCTCGCTGTTGACATTTTTCATTTTCACTCTGTCAGCTCAAGCTTCAAGTGGGTGTGGTGGTTAATTTCCCGGGCACATTGTGAGCCATGAGCAGACGAGATGATGTGGGGCAGCCAGCTGGCAACTCTGAGAGGAGCTCTTACACTGAAATCAGTATGTCCACAAGGTTGTTTTATCTAAGTGTAAATGGAAAATCCAAACATATTAAAATACTTGTTGTGTACTCCAGAGATCAAATGAGAGGTGTTTCCATCCATAAAGTCACCTGTTCAGTGCTATGAAATCTATTATTCATGAGGCAATAAATTCTGTCTTCTGTATATGTGTTCACTCTCCGATATGTACAGCTATTTACTATGACCTCTAGTAACAATATCCAATTTTATAGCAATTTATACTAATTGTGTAAGCTGAGTCAATGACTGTGTTTCTGAAAAAATCTGAAAATCTGATCTATTGCTTTTTTTCCCTGTGAGGATTTCCATGTAAATTACAGAGGCCCGTCCAGCTGTAATTGTGTAGCGGCTTGCTGGGTGCTTGTTCGATTGTTCGTGGGATACAAGAGAGTGCTTGAGTGCTCTCTTATTGCCTCCTATCTGAGATTTTCATTCAAAGTCTTCTGAGCAGGCTATCCATCTTGTGCTGTTTTTCCTGGAGTGTCCCATTTAATAACACTGCAATTTTATTCCTCGATGTTTCCTGCCTTATTTGAAACACTTAAACTTTAATTTTTTTAATAATGTTGCTGCCGTTTGGTTCAGCCGTCCACTGAGAGCACCACTGCAGCTCATCGCTGGGTTTTTTTTTTTTTTTTAAATGACTGAGCAATATTGTTTTTGAACCCAGGTCAGCAGACAAGACACTTGGGGAGGAAGATGCTATGTGATCTTTTCTCATTTGAATATGTACATGGCTCTGTGCTGGGTTCTTCATCCAGGCAATTGAAGCCTTAATATAAATTGTGCTATATCAGGACAAAAACAGTTGATGCGCTTTACAAGCTCGGCAGGGCTCAGCAGGAAATGTGCGCTGAACTGTAAAATCTGTTTCTAGATTGAAAAAACCTAACAAACATTTAGTGAATCGTTTGCTTATTTTCAGTCTTTGTGGACAAGACAGTCAGTGTGACTGAACTGTGTGTCATAGAAGTAGTAGTAGTACTTCAGGGTTGTTGAAGTTCATCCCTGGAAGGACCTAGACAGGAAAGAAAGTCCAGCTTCAGGAAGTCTGAATACAGTGATGCAGTGATGTCCTCAGTGAAAACAGTGACTGTGGAGAAGCACAAACAGCATTATGTTGCTTGCATTCTCCATGTTGAGCATGACTGTGCTCCCTGCTCTGAGTCTCTAAGCTGCAATGACAAAACAACAGCCTAAAATGACGGATTAAGCCTCTGTCTGGATCCCTGTGCAACTCGCTGCTGAGGCTTGACATAATGTAACAGTGGCTGTCGTACAGATTGATACCTAATTGAAAAAGTGCAAAGAAAGAATGAAATGCAACCTTGATAGTGAAAATGTTCAGAATCTCTCTTGATTGTCAGCCATGTTGCCCTAAGCACACCAGCTCACACCAGTTTCTCTGTAATGGGTGATTTCTCATGCGTTACCATGACTATTATGCTCATTAAAATGTCACAAGTGGGTCGGATGCCAATCACTGCAATGAGACCATATGGCTGCTTCCTTCCTCTGCGCATATTGGCTGACCTCTATGCCTCACGCTGACGCCTCCGACTGTAACGCTGGTCACAGATGGAAGCTGCCATCAGTAGAAATCCTGCGGACTGCTGACTGTCCCGTCGTCATGCACTGCCTATGAACGCTGACTGTTATCCTGCTTTACATTTCGTCCCATCCCATGCCGCCGCTGCTCAGCCGGAGCTCAGGACCTCCACTCTGCCTTCCTCCATATTACATAAGTTACAGCGAGTGAACACTGTGCGCCATGTGGGACCCTTTCACATCCAGTGTGCACAGTCATTCCTGCCTGGAACCTGCCACGGTCAAAGATCAGGCTGCTTTCCTGCTGCATGTTGACCTTTGAACCCCAGCGAGGGAGCCCAAGATGTCAGTGCTGTAGTTCACTCCTGTATGTTTGCAGTGCTTGGCTGCTCAACGTGCTGCGTGTGTTTTTCTCAGAGACTGGCTACTGTGTCACTGGGGTCGAAGTCAGGAGAAGGAAATGTCTTTTTCACAGACCTCTTGGAAAGCTGCAGATGTTTTTAAAGGGCTGATCGATGAACTAAATCAGTCATAAGGTTTCCAGTCTCGCTGTTATAGATTTCTTATTAGTTCGGAGGAAAGGTCTGTCTTTGAAGCGCACCTGAATATCGGTCGTATTACAGATGCCTCCCTGAGGTGCTCTGAACTGAAGGAAGCGTATGTGGGCAAAGGGGGAAAACAACTGGGCTTTGAATTATGTGTTTCCACACTGTTCACTCAGTCCTCTATCACTTAGGAACATGTATATGTGCCACAATGATTGCTACTGTTTTCAATAGCTTTATCTGTATTATGTTTCTGTCAGCTGTGGCAGTTCACTGCCTCACCTTTTATCAGAACAATGGGCAAGTGAGCAAGGTCCATTAGCATTTGGAGGGGCGTGGGAGAAAGGCGTGCATGGCTTTAAACAGAAAATGAGCGCGTTCAAATCACCTTCGCGCTACCTGACTTCCATGGGACGGTCCCGCAGAAGGCAACAGCGACATATATTTATTTCTGCATCATATATGAAGCTGTCGCACCCACCACAAGAAATAAATAACCTCGGATGAAACTAGGATTACATATTTTACAGTGACAAAGACAGCAAGTGTGGAACAAAAAAAAAAAAAAGGCGAGAAAAATCACAGTGCTATTTTAAGCAGCAGCATTATTGCTCTTACTGAAAGCACAACGAGGGAGAGAGAGAAAGGAGCACCCGCCTGCACAGGAGCTGCAACTGTGCGCGCTTTTCCTCACAAGATTGTTTATTTGCTTTGTTAAAACCTGCTTTGTTAGATTAAGAAAACGCAGACTGCCGAAGATAAGGCGCCCTCTTGGATAAATCGGAGCGCACGGGAAGGATGCTGCTCTCACCAGGAGCAGGTGTATTCAGCCAAGTGGAGGCGCAGGGCACAGAGCAGGAGCGACGCACAACAGCCTCCAGACCACAACACCTGCTCCAAAGGAAACATTAGACATGCTGCTGCTTAACGCGCCTCTTCCCTTGAAAAAAAACAACTGGATTTTTCCCTGCAACTTCCACGCGATAACCAGGAGAGTGTGGGCACCGTGGAACTGATGGACGCACAGCACATTTGGAAAATACTGTAGCCTAGTGTCACACACACAGTAAAAAAAAAAAAAAAAAAAATCAAGGAGTGCTGTGTTGGCTCCTCATAGCGCTGCTTCATTGAAATCAATCTTGTTCTTATCAAGGACATAATCATCTGCGAGGATGCCCGGAGCACTTTTCTCAGCAGAGTCGCTCTACATAGGGATGGAGGTGGTGATTGCACTCGCGTCTGTGATCGGGAATGTGATGGTGGTTTGGGCGGTGAAAATTAATAAATCGTTGCGAGACACCACGTTTTGTTTCATCGTCTCCCTGGCTCTGGCGGATATTGCTGTAGGAGCCCTCGTCATCCCTTTGGCCATTACTATCAGCATCGGACTTCAAACTCACTTTTACAGCTGCCTGCTCGTGGCGTGCACGGTGCTGGTGCTGACTCAAAGTTCAATCCTGGCCCTCCTGGCTATTGCAATTGACCGCTATCTCAGGGTCAAGATCCCGACCAGGTAATGGGGGTTTTCACGTGCAGCAACGCATGAAAGTAAGGAGGCATAGGCCTATAGATTATTCTCAGAACATGTGCCACGTGGAAAGGTGATGATGATGATGATGATGATGATGATGTTCAGCCTCACACACAGCAGAAGTCACTGTAGACCTCCAGCGCTGTGCTCCTGTAGGCATTGATTTCCTCATGGGTCATGTTTCACTTCACAGGATGCCAGTCCCTGTATGTGCATATAGATCTGACTCACTAGTAGCCTGCTGACAGCTAACCAGAGCATGGCTGATCAACTAACAGCTTTAATTAGTCCTCAGGATCTCTAATATGTGTGGAAGAGTAGTGCAGTGACAGAATTAGTACACTCGTGGGTGGGGCTGTATCCAGGATATATCCCTATCTCTTTTTGTGTTTCTGGAGGGCACAAAAAGAGTTCAGGTCTGTTGTCAGCGGTGTTCAATCTCCCCTCTTTGTATTTGATGCACAGGACCACCGGTGGTTTATCATGCCAGGCAGAAACAAAAGGCTGAGCAGTGGTGGTGAAAGGCTAACAAAGATAAGCTGTGAATTTATTGTCTGAGGATATTGTCTGTGATAGCCTCAGACTTTAATCTCCTGTTTAAGACACCAGTCAGTCTTCCAGGCTTATGACAGCACGTCAATGTGCATTTTAGCTTTTGATTTCTCAGTCTGCTTTTGTTTAAAACCATCCAAGCTTAGTAGATAGTTGTGTATGTCACGACTACATTTTATTCTTGTTTACACTTTACTACTTGTTATATAGATCAGAAATGAACTTCTGAGTCCATGAAGTGCTGCTGTTTCTCTTTTATTTTTTCACACACTCCTCCTGTTAGATCAGTATCTGATCTCTTCCGAGCAGGCCGGTCCCCAGGCTCAGTGTGTAAATAACGATCTTCTTGCTGCGCCTCTGACACAGAACCTAACTTAACACATACAACCCTAATCAATACTAATCCAACATGTGGCACCTGTGACAGCCGGGCTAAATTGCAGCATTTTCTACTGCTTCAGGCTACACTTCAGCAAAGGTCAGGTTATTGTAATGTTAACATTTCCTCTGCAATTACAACATCAGACACTGTAAATACCAACCATTAGTGCTCCAAAGGTAATCAGTTGTTACTCTACACACTTCCCAGCTATGCTGGATCAGATGACTGCTTTCATCCCCGCCTTAGGCGAGTATCAGACTGAGTCTCTCTGTGTCATTTCTTGGTCACAGTGCAGCAGTGATAAGATTTTAGAGCCTCTGCATCTTTCCTCTACCTCCTGCTTCCTTCCCATAAAACACTACAAACAATGAAAAAGCCAAACCAGTAAAGCTGCTGTAGCATGCCAAGTACTGCAGCTTGTGCCTACTGTACCGCTGTAGCCAATTTTAAAAACTGTAAAACTGTAAAAAAAAAAAAAAAAAAAATAAGCATGAAAAGGGCAAGGTGTTCAGATAAAGGTTTACAGAGTCTGTCTTGTACAAGGGGGCATATGGTGCTCCAAAGAGCTGTGTGGAAAGTATCAAGGGGATTAACTCTTTCTTGTCAATCATATTTTTTGTCGGCCCAAGCACACTGCCACAATGAAAAATGAAGTAAAAAAGAAAGCATGCGTGCCCCGCCAGCGCTGTGAGAGAAAGTGCTGACATGATGCTGCGTTGTTTGCTTTTGCAGGTACAAGCGGGTGGTGACCCCTCGGCGAGCGGCGCTGGCAGTGGTGATATGCTGGACGGTGGCTTTCATCGTGGGACTCACGCCCATGTTAGGCTGGAACAACCTGGGGCGCCTCCAGCAGAACGGCTCCATCAGCTCTGACCTCATCATCACCTGCCGGTTCGAAAACGTCATCAGCATGGACTACATGGTGTATTTCAACTTTTTCGGCTGGGTGCTGCCGCCCCTGCTTCTCATGCTGGTTATCTATGCAGAGATCTTCTACATGATTCACAAGCAACTTAACAATAAGAAGATCACCACCAGTCACACGGACCCCAACAAGTACTATGACAAGGAGCTGAATCTTGCTAAATCTCTGGCTCTGGTCCTTTTTCTCTTTGCTAGCAGCTGGCTCCCCCTTCACATCATCAACTGCATCACACTCTTCTGCCCTGAGTGCAAGACGCCCATAGTCCTCCTCTATATCGCCATCCTGCTCACCCACGGCAACTCCGCTGTCAACCCAATTGTCTACGCTTTCCGCATTAAGAAGTTCCGCACAGCCTTCCGGAAAATCTGGCAGCAGTACTTCTGCTGTAAGGACACACCAGCTCTGGAGATTCAGCCCAGCGACAGGAAAGAGATGCCCAATCCAGAGCCACAGCCGGCGCCACCGCCGCCGCAGCTCACTCAGACGGAAATCCTGAAATCTGATCCACCACAACAGCAGCCACCTCCACCTGAGCAGCAGCAGCAGGACCAGAGGTCCGAACCGCTGCAGCAACCTAAAGAGCATCCGCCCTTACTGGAGCAGAACGCAGTCTAAGCCAAGGGATGGAGCTGTTTGCTGGCTGGGAAAGTAACGATCAGTGCACAAGCATTGGCCCTCTCCTCATTTGAATGTAGTCTAATGAGGAGTATGAGGTGCTATGATGCTGTAGTGACTGAAGCAGGTTGGATAATAAATACTGGAAGCTCATTTATCTTAACTCAGGAGGAGTGGATTTACTAGTGGTTTGGTCAGAGAATAAAAAAAGGAAAGATGGGTACCTGTAAACTTGCAATAATGGGAGTCGTTTTGACGGAGACTGTGTCTATCTTAGTAACGGACCGAAGACTTTAAGCTTTAACAGTTTTGTTCATTATGGTGAAACAGTTGGTGTGAACATTACAAAATGTGCAATATAAGTTATTGTGATTGGTCAGTATCAGATTATCAAATGTTAAAACTTGCTATGAACATTTATACGTTCAATACAGCAGGTTCATCTTACTACTGTAATACCGTGTGTATGTTTAAACTGACAGTGGCTGAAGAACATGAATGTAATAATGATGTAAATAAGAGACTATTGCAGCACAGCTGTGAACGCTCATCTCTTCTTCAGGGTCTTAATCGCACAACGGTTGAAGAGCAAGTAGCACTACGGGAGAGATTTTTGCAGCGAGGAAGTGTGTATGTGCTGATAGAAGGGTTTTGTAATCCTTTAACTCTTCCCTGCTGGAGCTGAGTCCCTCTGTGATCCAACAGCACTGCTCCATTGCAGAGGAGACGGACAGGGATAAGAAACAAGCAGCTGGAGGAAATGGGAGGTTTTAACCTTTTAGAAGCTGCGTGCAGGAGACTCGTGTCTGCAGGACGAAAGCAACTCATGGGGGAGAAAGACAAGATGCACTTAAAGCTCATGTTTATCCAGCCTCCATACCAGCTGGTGGCAAGAGTGGGTTTTGCTTTTTTTTTTCCCTACATGGACTGTTAATAATTTCATCACGACTTACCACTAGAGTCCGTGGCTTCCATGGCCTTATTCAGTATTTCAATTGGTACGGACTTGACTAGAATAGACAACCTGAAGATTGTGAGTATCTTTATTACACTGTAAACTCAACATTTTACATACTGCCAAACTTGGGCATCTATAGATTAGTAATTCAATTCTGTTCAGTGCCACTGTCATAAAAACACTGTAAGAGAATGTAAAGTTATTTTGTTCTGTCTCTTGTGAAGACTCAGAGCTCTGGCCAGTTCACTGATGTTCTCCTAACTGGGTGACAATCTTATGTAAGGTTTCGACATTTTCTCTTTGTCTTGACAAACATGTTTCTGACGGGAACAAGGGGGGAACCTTTTGATGCTTGGATGGCTGAAGTGACAGTGTCAACTGAAACCTTAATGCAATCCACGCCACCTGTATCTTGCTTTGTGTATAGGTCAGGTGGAATGTACATAACACACATTTGAGGAAAAAAAAGTGGATGAATAAATGTGTAATGATTATGTGCTGTAATGCTATTTATAGGTTTACAATTTTGATTCCAGTAGAAGAGTGGAATATACATATTTCTGATATTATTGTTTTATGTTATTTCCTAGTTTGATGAATGACTTCTGGCACAAATGTGACGCACACAGTCCAATCCTGTCGCCCGGAAATTATGTTTATATACAACTCATATGCAACAGCAAATATGTTTTGAAGGAAATTTGTAATGTTGACCGAATCATGTTTTCTGTTAACATAATGGGGAAATTGTGTCTATTAATATTTCTGGCAATAGAACGTATAATTAAGACGCTCACTGACACTGGCACTTCATTAAGTTTAGGGAAAGATCACGTTTAACACAGAAAAAGTCTGCAGTGGCTTTCAGCATGAGGTTAACAAACATTTAAACAAACTCATGAAGTCTCCCTAACCTTAACCAAAGTGCTTCAGCTGCATATAAGCAAAACCACAGAAGTGAGGAATCAAGGTCCCCAGTCCACCTCCCTGCAGTGACTCAAAAAATGTTGCTTGTGAACATAAACAAAGGAGTGATTCTCACTGTGACGTACTGTAACTGGGAAACCAACTTGATGAAACATAGTGTCTGGGAGGCAGGGTTGCACAACCAAGTTCCCATTCATTGTACTCATTTTAATGTAACTACAATCCTATTTTTTATGTCAACATGGGATCACGTGACTAACTGACTAAAGCTGCCACTAGAAGGGATGAACCTGCCATTCCACTCAGCTCGTTGTTTGGGTTTTTCTGCTTAGCAACTTTTATTTGTTTGGGCATTTTACCTTTTATTTGAGGCAGACAGAAATCGTGGGGTATGACACGAAACAAAGGTCCCTCAGCTGGGAGTTGATCCATGGACGTTGCAGTTAAGTGGTGCGCACTTTAACCAGTAGGCTAGCTGTGAGCTAAGGTACCCTTTTTAAGTTTTTAAGGGTCTCACCTCCCTCATCTTTGTTTCCTGCAGATGCAGGCTGCTATTAGTTACACCAATTCCAAGCTAGACACAATGCGGACAAGTGAGTGAGTGAACATCAGCTTGAGTCAGTGTATCCACTGTCCTAACCTACTGTGTCCAACCTACTGTGTGCATCAGCGAAAAGATGAGAGATGTCTCTATGAATTTAATCTCGACTAGTAGCTTTAGATGCTAGTTAGATTGTAACATAACTCCATTATTCTCACAGTGGCTTAATTGACTGTTAATCTGTATCACTTCTTAATACAGCCTATAGGCTATGATGATATATAAAATGAAACGTTATAGATCAACAAATCACAAAAAATAATCATTCTAGTTTCCATCTGCTAGAGTTCATTTGCTTGCTGTATGTTAGGAAAAGATGTCTACATTTAGCTGGTGATGAATGTTGCGCATTTAGCAGCCAGACCAAAACAGAGCTACAAGAAGAGGGAATATTGGACCCCAAATGATTTGCTAACAGTTTTGCCATCAAAGCTTAAAAGGTCATAATTGTTATGTTTACAGCTTATTTCTGTGGCCCTCAACTGGCCGACGGACAGACAGAAAGAGAAAGAAGATGCAGCTGTAAAGATAGGCACTAATAGCCTATCAGCCTAACAGCTTATCAGTCTGTTCCTTCAGCAACAACACTTCCTGTATGCTATCTGAGAATACACTCATACAACCACCAATTCAGTTATTTTTTTAAAAAGAGTGATATATGGCTTTTCTACCTATTCAGTCCTCTTGACAAGTCAGCACTTCTTCAGTTATAATTATTCCACACCAATCAACACTTTAAGCCCCAGATATCTCAACTTTCTATTGGTACCTTGCTGCCGCTCAGCAGCGCAGTCATAATTCTCATTACCACGGAGCAATAATGCAGCGAGTGGCTCCTAGATAACAGTTGAGAGTTGTCACAGCTCTGACAACCCATTTCTCTCCTCTGTATATGAATTCCTTTGATATCTGGCGACGTCTGATGTTCCTGGAAAGACCATGTAATCCGAGTGAGGCCTGCTCACTCTTGCTGTGTCTGCGAGGTCTCCATCTCTCAAGCTGTGCAACCAGATTCACTTCAGTTGCCTCTTCAGATATAAAATGTCCAGAATCCATAGAGCAAAAAATACACTGAACATGTGCACACTTTTATGCAATATAATGCTGATCGGAGAGCTATACAAATCAATTGTAGGATTGCTTTACATACAATATATCACTAATAATTCAGTCTGTGGAGCTACTCTTACCACCTTTGTTTCCTGGACAAAGGTGCTGAGTTTCAGGGCAGGATTGAGTATCAAGCGGAAAGAGACCTCAGATAAGAACTACATATAAGAGGAAGGTAAATACTGGAGCGGTGTGTTTCTAATAGAAAAGCAGAGGTGACCTTTCCCTGCAGTGACCTACTGTCCTTGGGGCTAATGTAGCCACAGATCCTGAGAGGGGCCTCTTTTTACACCACCTCATATTCACATTCTGCAATAAAAACAGCTCGGGTTCAGGGTCTAGCAACATCCAATCATATGAAAGCAAAGATGTTATAAATATATTTGCACACCAGCTTCAGTAAATGGATTGGTGCACATTTGCATGGGAAATTCAGTATTGTGTCGCGTTTGGGAATGTAGGCAAATTAATATTAATGGACTATTGTAATAACAAGAGTGCAAGTGACCTCGACACTCCCCTACCTGCTTCCATCTCTGTTGGTGAATGCACCTATTTTGATCAATATTTCTTCCAAATGGTTTGTTTCAACCATGTTTCAGGTCAATAATTTGCTCTTCACATTAGCCCAAGCTCTAACCGACACAGACTGTTCAATTCCCCAATGGCTATCTGTACCGTCATGGGGGCAGGCTGAGGGGAAAATGCATGGCATGATATATATGTCTCAGTGAGGGGCTTTTTTCATTAAAAATGGAGGAGCACTTTGATCTACCTGCATGGGCTTTGATCGGGTGTCTTGAATAAGGAGGAGTGTTTTGCCCCCGGTGCTGCTGCACAACAGGAAACAAACCTCCCTGTCACAGCAATTTATATGCCAATATCTGTCTTCGAGAACAGCTGTAACATGGCTCCAACCCGAATCCTGAAAGAATGGTAACACCTACATAAAAATGCAGTAACAAAACAATATCGCGTACAGTTGATTGCTGGTATTGTTTTGCATGTGTGATTTCACAGAAAAGCAATGTCAGAAAAAAACAAGACCAATAATCGTGCTGAAAAAGCAAATGCAAATTTACAGCAGATGGAAAATCTGCACCCAGGAACAACTCAACAGGGCCTATTAAAGATGAAATGATACGCAACATGATTTAGGTAAACAGTTGTACCACAGCGAAGCAATAACACAAAGCGGATCAAATGACATCATCTTTAGCTGTGAATTTAACCGAAAGGTGCCGCGATCAATTGTCTTTTTACAGTCCTTCAGAAACAGATTGTTCCCACTCACTGAACCTCTGAGAAACAATAAAGGCTCACAGCATGTATGCAAACCCCTTCAATAAAACAGCATTAGGGTGCTGCAAATAAAACAAATTCATTTCCCCTAGCAATCAATTATTCACCAAACAGGCTTACAAAATTAGAACAACATCAATATTTTATCTCCTTTTTTTTTTTTTACAAATCTCTGCCTCAGGAGGTATTTTGAAAGCGCAGCCTTGAAGCAAGGTTGTAAAATGCAGGGAAATCGCCTCCTATGTAAACCCCCCGAATAAAGAGAAGATGCAATAAATGGTTCACAGGATTTCATTCAACGGGAAGTTTTTATGTAACAGATCAAGCTGTTTTCTGCTTTGTTAGCAGCATAATTCACTTCCTTGGGTAAATGAGAGATTTTCCACAGACAGTATGTGGCTGTTAAACCTTGATGCTGCATTTTTTTCTTGACACTAATTCCCTGTACCAGAGCTCTATTTCTAACTCTTCTTTTGGCCTCATTGACTGTCCTTGTGACAGAGTGCCATCTGCTGGTAAAGACTATTTTTGGTATTATGTTTGATTAAAACTGAGCAGTGCCAGGAGGACTCGCTGTTGATCTGGCTCTGTGATGGAGGGTACCGAGGTCACATCTGGTTCCTTCATTAAGCTTCTCCCACAGGTCCTGACGGCCACTTCAGCATCCGTGGACTTTTATTTAAAATCTTCTGATGACAGTTCCAAAGACCTGCCGGGGTCCCTGAAAGAAACTAATTAATATCTCTGAGTCGTATCTAGAATGAGATGTTGGAACGGGAATAAAAGGAGCTGAAACAAAAACCCCATGACTCAGTACACTGCTGCACAGAGTGACAAATTCAGCCACATGGCACACCGTACTTAGACAGTGAATCCACAAGAATATGAATTTTAATCGTTTTCATCTATAATGGTAGCAGCATGGTTCAGATTTTCCTTGTTGTTCGGTATCATGGACAACATATGGCAGAGAAAAAACTGGAGACTGAATTTGCACTTCAAAAGAATGCACAGTAGAATTTACAAGGTAGTTTATCATCTATTTTTATCATAAACAACATTTTTTTTTATCATTGTGGATTTGTGAGCATGAAACAGCTGTTTGAAGTTGTTGATTATCGCACAGAGATCCTAAAAGCATGAGCCAGAAAATGTTCCCACATCCATATAAGATCACCCCACACGTTGTCACCAAGCCCAAAATGTTGTTTCTGTTGGCAAAGGCCCTTTTATGAACTTCAGTGTAATGTACCAACAGGATGAAATGACTGAAATCAGTTTTGAATCGGTATTATTTATTGCTTTACTCCTCTGGCATTATAAACAGGTTACTTACAGTAAAAGTGCCACGCTTGGGATAATGTTATGCTGGATGTAATGCTGTCCACTGCAGTGACACAGGCAGCGTCATCAGCAGATGTATAACCACTAACACTAACGCGAGGGTTCAAGTTGTTTTGCTGCATTACAGGAAAATGACACACTGTTTGTGCAAAAATCCAGATTTTTGTCCCGGAGGGAAATGTTGCATTTATTTTAGGCCGCGCGAGTTCAAACCTCGGCAAACCTACATGCGGTAACACTGGGCTCAAACCTCAGCAAACACACATCAAACGGAGGAATAATTGCCTGTCTCAACAAGTCTGAGCCAAAGTGTGCAGAGGCAGCTGAAATGCTGAGCTTGACTCACTTCCTGCCCGCTATCAGCTGCTTGTCCTTTATCAACAAGGGTAAATTCCCAACTTCTTCTCATTTTCTAAAACTGTGGTTTTAAAAAAAACCTGATGAATGGACTTTACCATACATGACCTCTTTATTATCACACAGTGTTATCTGTAACAAAGCACTTCTTTTGTTTTGGTTTACACGCCTTCTCTTTCTCATGGCAGATTTTGAAAACAACTCTTTAACAAAAGTTATGGAGGCGTTGCTCCATATGGAGCTAAATAAGCAGTGATAATATTTGGTGCAATCAGAGCTGACATCGTGACCCAGGGAGTGACAGCCTGTGGCTGCGCTCTGGATGGCAGGGAATGGAACGCCCATAAAGGCCACTGCTTATGACTGGCAGTAATTAGCTTTTAACAGTGGTGGTGAAGATGGCTGTCCATAAAGTCAACACAACTCCGCCTGCCTGGACTTTTTCTGTGCTGGCAGCCCACGCCTCAGCAGATGTACTCAACCCTCTTACATGGCTCTTAGCCAAAACCGCCTGCTGCCTTTTACTGATATTATATAATAACATGAATTCATACAAATTGTCTACAGTATCAATTTAATATATATCTCCCTGGGGTGGCGTGGTGGCCTAGGGGTTAAGATGCCAATGATGAACCACAGTGTCCCCTGGTTCGCTTTCAGCCAGGAACCATCTCTCACTCCCCTCGTTCCCTCTCATCTCTCCACCGTCACTATCTAATGAAGGCAGAAACTGCAAAAACAAACGGCAACAAATATATACCGTGCATCTTCAAATTCTGTCTTCATAATTTCCTGTCTTCACGAGGGTGACCCACGTACACAACTAGGATATGTGTGGTTCTCAAAGCTACAAATTACCCCAAAAAACACCAAGAATGTTCTAATCATGTATGTATCAATACCATGTCAGTGAAAAACATTAGTTTTCCTGCATTGCTTTGGTTAAAAGACATTCTGTCATATCCTGCTTTGCTCATCAGTTTGTGTCCCAATCCTGTGGAGTACCTGCGTGGAAGCAGAGGAAGTGTGCATTTTTGGTCTGCGGTTTCTGCCAAAGACTGACTGCCAGAGCATTGGGAAGGAAAACAGTGATAAGCAGGAATGGTTTATATGCCATGCATTTTCAAACAGCTTTGATCACGTTGACATGGCACTGTGCTTTGATCCCTGGCAGTGCAGTGAAACTTCATTTCCCCGCATCAGATTGAGAAAAAGTCGTCATCTGCTAATGTGAACCAGATGAAGTCTTCAGACTCAGTCAAAGTTTCAAGAGTATCAGATTATCTACATTTTGTTTTGTCCATTTGTTTGATTTTGTCACAGTATGAGTGGTCGTCTTGGAATGACTTACTTTAAACTAACCTAGTGTTTTATTTTCCTCATCTGGGCTTTGACACACAGGATGACACATCACTATGCGGATTGTTATTATCTCTATTATTGCCCTGTCAGCATCTGAAAACGCCAAAACACATCTAAAAATGTTGAAAATATTCTTATCTGTATGCCATTTGTATGACTTCTTTCATTTTTGGAATCTGTCTTTTCTGTCTCATTATCTTTACAGAAGTTTATTAGACTCTTGCGCAAATATTGACATGGCAGGTTAGAAATATTCCCAAGGGTGACTAATAGTCTACATTTTGAAAAAAGTACTTGCTGAAGCAGAAGTAACACCCGTGTCTGCTGCTCCAGGGGGGTGAGTCAAATGTGTGGCCTCCTGTGCTCCTACAGTCCCATTCAGATGACTGACTCACATTAAGGCAAATGATTATAGTTTGCTCGTGGAATTATTTCTGTCGGACCTATAGCACTGACTTATGACTCATTACAGACAAGCTGCTACGAGCGACACTTGAGGGCTTTGAGGACACAACCCGGCTTTCAACCTGGTGATTGCCTGTTTTGATCAGTTTGGGTTTTGTCATTTGTTTTGTTTGCTGGGCTCTAAGGATCTTTGTGTGCCATGTTCACCCACAAGCATGCATAGTATCTTCACTAATTAGAAAGGGTTACAATTATTCAGAGACAATACATTAGACACGCTGCTCCTTACTGCTGTGGCTTGATGAAATGAAGTGCACAACATAGGATGATCAAAAATAAAAATGAAGGAAACACAGAGGCAAACTTCTGGGAAAGCCAAAATAAATTATTGTGAGAGTTTAGTGGGTTATAAAAACAAAACAATACCCAGAATAAATGCAAGGCCCAGCAGACTCAGCAGAGCTGGGTAAAGTACCTGGTGATGGGGTAACATTTCCTCCACATCAAACACAGTGACGGCCGTGTGTGTTGCACAGTCTCTGTGTCCCACCACAAAGTCAACAAACCAGTCGTCATAAAACACGACACAGCTGAGCAAGGAAGCTGGACAAGGAACCACATCAACCGTCGCAGACAGGAAGTGATTTTTGCATTTATAACTGCCTGCTAGAAACATACCATAAGATGTAAACAGTTTACTTTAACAAGGCAGTTTGAAACTAAACAGGGCAGGTCACAATTAAGGACAAAGTTGCAAAAGTCGCTGTACAGTGCTGAACTGTACAGTACACACAGGAAAATCTAGGCGAGCTGAAGTAAATCAGGCCATGAAATATGTTTAGGTTTGATGGGAAAATGGTTCTTCATATGTGAAGCTCCACGGATAATCTGAGTTTTCACCCTGAGCAGCTACTGACCTTAAAATGCCAACATTCAGACCACGTCTGTGACACGCAGGAGTGTTTTGTAGTATTCTGCCTCCCTCTGTTTTGCTGCCCCAGGACAAATGATGCTTTTTCAGCATTACACGGCCCTGTTGTTCCATGGTTAACCTAATCATAAAGATCCCGCCCACATGAGCAGCGAGGGTCTTGTTGCTCTACTATGATATTATCCAGCTCTGTGATGACGCAGTTGGCCACTTCATGCAGCTGCACGGTGTGTGCCAACAGCCTGTGCTGTGATTGAGGGACGTTTTGGGAAGAATGCCACACAAAAATGTGTATTTTTTCGAGGTTCTGTGCCAGACGTCTTTTTGGGAACAAAGTGGCGAAACCAAATGAAATGTGGCATTTGTTAAAATACATGGAGCCATATTCATTAAGGCTTTGACGCCATGTAAAATCAGTGACAGATGTTTTCAAAGGAGGCCTGGGGATCTGCTGAGGAGACACATATAAAAAGAAATAACCTTGCATTAAATGAAAGAGTGCTTGTGTTGAGGTTATTATTTGAAGCTGCTTTAGTCTGAATGAAACATAACCAATTTGAACAAAAATATGTTTAGAATATGAATGTGTAAACTGTAACCGTGTGTGTGTGTGTGTGTGTGTGTTAACCAAATGTCTATTATAAATGTCTGTACCCAGTGCACATTTTTCAGTTCATGCAGAATTACATTTACTATCTTCCAGGAATAATGTGTTTAGTTTGTTGTCATGAATATCATGTAAATAATGTGATAATATAAAATGAGAACTGTCAAAATCTGGAGCGGTATGTGTGTTCTTCTTACCTGTGACAGACATGCTGATCTAACGTTGCGAAAGACATGTATTGCCATGGCTGTGGCTCCCCGTGAATCACTACAAGCAGAAGAGCTAAATGAGAACCTATGACAACATTTCTCAAACACGTCAACAACAAGTTAGTAAATGGGGTGTGAGTATGTCAAACAATGCAACATATCAACCACATCAGGAAACCTTAAATTCAAATATAAGGAAGGATACACCACCTCATCAAACCACAGGTAGCATTATTTGTAAGCTGCATTAACTGTTACCGTATAAGGCAAGTCACTAGGGAATCTGCAAGAGAGAGGATGTGCTGTAAATCCGTTACACTTCCCCAAATTAAGTAAGTCTGTCTCAGCTGCAGCCACCTGTATGATTTGGGATAACCAGTATTCTACAGGGGCTTGGATAGGAAATACCCCAATCTACTTTACGTGGAGTATTTTATCGGCATATCAGTTAAAAAGAGTTGTTTATGTTCCTGCACATGAAAATGTAATGGAGCAATTACGTAAGTCCCTCATCTGCAGATCTAGCCATTCACGTGGGAACGCAGTGAGTCATGACATCCTGGCTGAGGCACATCCTTACCCACAACACCTTGATACGCACATACCCAAAAATATCAACATAAACTCATCATGTACACTCTACTGCACATAGTTGGTGCTCTTAAGCTTATGGATTAGCTATGACAAAAGATGGTGTGCAAGTGATATAGAGAAGTGTGATCCTCTTCCATGGTTCAAAGGAAAAATACAGAAACAGTTGGTTACTCATTACCAAATGAGACATTATTACAAATGTATTGGGTTTTGGGAATGATGCCACATGTTGCATCAGCAACACTGTATGATGAAGTCCCGCGGAAATCAAGCCAAAAACAACACTGCAACAAATTGCAAAACTAATTGCACAGGGATTTCTTCAGCCCCTCAAATTATTTGGCATAGAACACTTAAAACATAATTCAAGAATTAGAGACATCTAAATGTTTACCATCTTAGAAAATAAAACAACACATGGTGCATGTTTTTCCCCCTGTGAGAATCTTCTTTTGGCTTGACCCGGTTTGACATTTTCTTCAGAATCCAACTTTTAAAAAAAATAGGAAATTTTTATTCATGAAAAAAGTGGAACCATACTTTATTTAGCTATGTATAACACTACTTTAAGCATAGAAATAACAGAAGTGTCTGGCTGAGTCCCATGATGAATGTGTTGCACTCAGGTAGAGCTACAACATGTGCAAGAGAGCTTCTACCATGAATTAAAAGATGACGATGACAATGTACACAGAGCATCTAAACAATGTATTTAGGCTCTGTAAAGTTATTTCCTGAAAGTTTTTTATACCAATTTTAATGATGCAAATTCTCGCAATAATAGCAACTTTCAGAGCATTCACAGTAATTTGTCATTTGGTTAATGATTTGTGTAGATTTTCTGGCAGCATGCATTATTTTATTAACATAACATGAATGCAACAATAATAATTTGCCATGATTGGCCTTATCCACCGCTACCATTGTTCACCAAACACCACACCCTTACAGCTTGAAATGTGTCCAAAAAAAAAAAAAACAAGAAAAAAAAAAAAACAATTAGGTAACCGCTCATTAGCTGTTAGGTAAAGCTAAATGTAGATATTTTGGAAATTCCCCATGTCCCTTTCAACAAGACTGTCTATTAAGATGTAAGTGGGAGGTTTGAGGTTGGTAGTGGGTGGGTACGAAGTTAAGTGACTAAGAAGTTACTCCGCATAAATACAAGGTCCACAACGGCACAAAGCAGAGAGACAACAACAGGAGCCACCAGTCAAAACAAAGAGGGAAGCCAACAAAGACAGAGAAACGCAGCAGATCGTCAGGGGACAAGCTTTTTCATTTCTTTCGGCTAACTGAGCACTTGTTCACTGCAAGGCTTTCAGTAGAATTGTTTTTTTGTTACATTTTGCAGCAATCCACAGGAGATCTCATCATGAGATACTGTGCTTTAGTTGCGTGTTTAGTTCTGGGGATAGGCATGCAGGATGGATGGAGCCTTCCCATCAAGTCCGTCTCTGTCACTTTCCCAGGAGACATCATCAAAAACATGACTGATACGGAGCTGGCGGAAGTGAGTAGCAGATGGTTCATTTTGTCTTGAAAGATTCAAATCCCTAAAACAGAATGCAATCAAGCTGTGCAGGGAAATAACTACCTGAGCAGATCTCCCTTTTATAATGTTTAATTAAAAGAAAATGATTTTCCTCTGAATTCAAGAAATATGAGAGTGTTACAGTGAAAGCAAGTGCTCCAAAAACATGAGCACAGATTTTTAATTTGTTTTCAAAGTAAAAGTTTACTTCATAAGGACCCACTCTAGCCTGCTCCTCGTCTACCTGGACTACACTCACTAATGTGGTTTATGTTCTCCTCCAGACTTATCTGAAGAGGTTTGGCTACTTAGACACTGTGCACCGCAGCGGCTTCCAGTCTATGGTTTCCACCGCCAAGGCTGTGATGAGAATGCAGAGGCAGATGGGGCTGGAGGAGACTGGAAAGCTGGACAAGTCCACCCTGGAGGCCATGAAACAGCCTCGCTGTGGGGTTCCTGATGTGGCCAACTACCAAACCTTTGAGGGAGACCTCAAGTGGGACCATAACGACGTCACTTACAGGTGAGTAGAGAGAAAGAATCATCCAATATGACATTATAATGCTATAATTAGCTTTGCAATGCAAGGGACAACATACAAGTCTCTGATGGAGATGTATCACCGAGTATCATCACTGACATTGTTACAAGTCTAAAGGAAGGGTCATTCTGCTCTCCTCTACAGGATCATTAACTATTCTCCAGACATGGACAGCGCTCTGATTGATGACGCCTTTGCCAGAGCCTTCAAGGTGTGGAGTGATGTGACCCCTCTGAGTTTTACACGCCTCTTTGAAGGAACAGCTGACATCATGATATCATTTGGAAGAGCTGGTATGTGCTTGCATGGTGGTCACTTCATTTGTTTTGTACATACAGATGTCACATAGTTGAATTGTAACTAACAATTTATTCATTAATTTAGACCACGGAGACCCATACCCATTTGATGGTAAGGATGGCCTTCTGGCCCACGCTTATCCCCCTGGTGAGGGTGTTCAGGGAGACGCCCACTTTGACGATGATGAGTACTGGACCCTGGGTACAGGACCAGGTAATCAGCCTTACTTACTAATGCCCCCATCAACAATTCATGTGTAGTTGTCTCCCCCTAGTGTTCAAATTATACACTGGATTAAGTAAATACATTTCATTCTGTCACCTTAGCTGTGAAGACCAGCTATGGGAATGCGGACGGCGCCATGTGCCACTTCCCCTTCACTTTCGAGGGTAAATCCTACACCACCTGTACCACTGAGGGCCGTACAGACGACCTGCCATGGTGCGCCACCACAGCTGACTACGGCAGAGACAAGAAATACGGCTTCTGCCCAAGTGAACGTAAGCTTGACAGTTTATTCGCCTGGGGAAATCATAGGTCAGGGGTCACCTAGATGCGGGCATTTGCTTTTTGTGACACGCTGATCCTCATCATTTGCCCCTGATTCTCATCCTGACAGTTCTGTACACATTTGGAGGAAACGCCAACGGAGCTAAGTGCGTTTTCCCCTTCGTCTTTCTGGGGAAGGAGTACGACAGCTGTACGACAGAGGGCCGCAGTGATGGTTACCGCTGGTGTGCCACCACAGAGAACTTTGACAACGACAAGGCATATGGATTCTGTCCCAGTCGTGGTGAGTGAAAGGAACCACAATGCATAAACAATGTGGAGCGGTGTAACAACGGCTTCTATTCTTACTTGTGGTTGTTATATCTTTGTTTGGCCAGACACCGCTGTAGTCGGTGGAAATTCAGAGGGAGAGCCCTGCCACTTCCCCTTTGTGTTCCTGGGTAAGGAGTACGACTCCTGCACCAGCGAGGGACGAGGAGATGGCAAGTTGTGGTGCGGTACCACTGACAACTATGATGAGGACAAGAAATGGGGTTTCTGTCATGACAAGGGTGAGTAACATAAACATAAGACTCAGAGAACAGAGTGGGTAAAATGCTGTAGATATGTATCTACACGAGTCATTCATTAATATTCCTTACTGTATGTGTTCCAGGTTACAGTCTGTTTCTGGTGGCAGCCCATGAGTTTGGACATGCCCTTGGCCTGGATCACTCCAACATTAGAGACGCTCTCATGTACCCCATGTACAGCTATGTGGAAGACTTCTCCCTGAACAAAGACGACGTTGAAGGCATTCAGTATCTCTATGGTAATTTCAGTTTTCACATGCTTATAAGAACAGCAACAAAAAAAAACAGCAATATATTTCAATTTCTCTCAACCATCACTGTTTTTTTTTTCTTCCCCAGGACCCAAAACAGGCCCTGATCCCACCCCACCCAAGCCCACCGCTGAGGAGACTGACCCCACAGATGATCCTAGACCCACCGAACCCTCCACCACTACCACCACACGGCCTGTGGATCCGACCAAAGATGCCTGCAAGATGACCAAATTCGACACCATCACTGTGATTGAGAATGAACTACATTTCTTCAAGGATGGGTGAGCAAATCAGTCTATTCCTCTTTGTAACGCAAGCCAAAATTACAACATCGACAAAAACCAGCAGTGTTGGTTGATGTGTTAATTTTTATGTGCTGATCAACAGACATTACTGGAAGATGTCCAGCAGCAGGGATGGAAAACTCCAGGGACCATTGTCTGTTTCTGAGAGATGGCCAGCTCTGCCAGCAGTCATTGACTCTGCTTTTGAGGACGTTCTGACTAGGAAACTGTACTTCTTCTCAGGTAAAGAGGCTTCAACAGTGTAGATGCGTAAAGGACCATCAACACATAAACTAGAAGTGCAGACGAGCTTCATGGTATCATTTTTTTTTTTCTATACGTAGGGTCCCGCTTCTGGGTGTACACAGGGCAGAGTGTTCTGGGTCCCCGCAGCATAGAGAAGCTTGGCCTCCCCAACACCATTCAGAAGGTAGAGGGAGCACTGCAGAGGGGGAAAGGCAAAGTGCTGCTCTTCAGCGGGGAGAACTTCTGGAGGTGAGTTAAAATTGCACCTTCGACGCATTTACATCCTGAAAAATCTGCACCAGGTTGGGAAGAATTGTTTTGCTGGAAGAGTTTCAGCTCAGCCTCAACCATGTCTGCTCTTCTTTAAGACCTATTTGGTCTTTTAACAAGACAGTTAAACCCCTCCACTGTGGTTGCTCAGTCAACCTACTGTTAAAATAAGCATTTTTACAACATTATTAAAGTCTGTGCTTTAAGAGGAGGATGACTTATTGTTTCTAACATCTTAAATGACATTTTGTGGTATGGTTTTGTGTCTGATCAACACAGGCTTGATGTGAAGACCCAGAAAATCGACAATGGTTACCCCAGATATACAGACGTCGTCTTTGGTGGCGTCCCCAATGATGCTCACGATGTATTCCAGTACAGAGGTAAATAGATCTGTCGATTTCAAATACTTATGTACGCAACAAAATCAACTAAAACCATAGCAACAGGTAGTCACATGTAATAATCTACATTCTGCATTCAATTAATTAACTTCAATATTTCTGCTTTAGGTCACATCTACTTCTGCCGGGACCGCTTCTACTGGCGTATGAACTCCCGCAGGCAGGTGGACCGTGTCGGCTATGTGAAATATGACCTCCTCATGTGCTCAAACTCTTAAAGGCTGAGATGAAGGTGCAAGGATGAGCTCGAAATCGGGGTGTCAGGGAGAATGTGATGTGGTATTTGTGTGTAGCGCCTGTTGTATGATGCGTGTGCTTTCTGGGATGTAAATAATTGGCCATCATTGCTGTTGGCAAATCCTAAAACATACAGCATTGGCCTAAAAATAAGTTTAACAGCCCAGTACAGGAAAGCAAATTGTGATCTTTGGTACTGACTTGCCCTCAGTCTGATAATCTGTGAACTGATGTGATGTCATTCATAAAATTTGAGACAATAATGACAACTTAAATATTATCAAATATAATAATATTATCTGTCTGGATCAGATTCCAGATTTACTGAACAATTTCATTATGTCTGACAGGTTCAGACTCTTAACAGTATTAGATTATTTTGGTATTTATAGCAGTATCTTATATTATTTTTGTGTCCTAAAGCTTATTTGTTTTGTATAATTCTATTTGTCTATTTTTGGAAATGGCTTCAAAGCCAATTACTTGCACTGGAAGACAATACATGTCTCCTCTTAAGTTATTTATGAGACTGATGTGTTTTGTGTTAAGGGTTGAACTTTAAATGCAATAAACATTCCATGAGAACTATACCTGTCATTTCCACTGTCTCACTCATTCATGAAAGTACTGTATGAACTGAAATAGTATATGGAACTTTTAAATTACTATCATACCCACATCCTCTACTATTAAGCATTTCAATCCACACTCCCACAGCAGTGAGGTTACACATAATACAGCCAGAAATTGTAATTTCATTGCATGATTCAGGTACCAGTAAAAGTCTTACTGGATCCCACTGGTACTTAAGTGTGGGTTCAGTGAAAGAACACATGACTGTGGGCAACAAGGGACTAACAACAGGACATTTTTGCAGGCATAAATCATACTCTACATATGTAGGTACTGGGTACCTATATGGGGTTCAGTGATAGAAAACAAAACTGTTGTTTGGCAAAGATGGTGTTAACAACCTCATCTTACTGTGTAATTAAAGTTATAAAAAGAAGAGCACCCACACACATTACTGCCCACATAACTTTTTCTTATTGTGTAATCAAAATAATTGATAATCATGAGATTCCTCAATAAGGATTTGTCATGTTTGATCCACCTACAGTACATCTGTATCTTATATTATTACATTACTTGATTATAGTTCTTCCTTCTTGGATGTCAGTAGAAGGCTTTTAGAGTTGATTATATGACACAAGTGTTACATTTCTTCTCCAGTGAACCTGTTGTGAGCTGCTGAATGAACATGCCTGCTAAAGGCCATTTTTTCTAAAGACCCATTTCTTAATTTGATTTTATTTCAAATCTTACAATTAAGAAAACATAAATAAAACCTTAGAGTATGGGTGTAGCTGTCCGCAGAAGAAACGTGTGTAATCTGAGCGCTCCTTTTTAGTGTTTTCTCCTACATATCCCAATAATGTTAGTTAATGAGTGAAAGTCATTTGTATTTTCCATTACACAGTAAAATATAAAATATGTGGGCCGTATTACACACTTAGATGGCAGTTTTATTAGGTACACCAGCTAAAACTAATGCAGTCTAATTTAAGTCCAGCAATAAATTAGAACTTGTCACTCCCTTGTTCTTATATTTAGAATACATTGAAGTACCGACAGGAACCACTAAGTATATTATTGGTACCTGATTCATGTAATGAAATTACGCTGTGAATTTTGCAACCAAAAATGCACGTGTATAAAGCACAGGCCTGCGTGATAGAAATATAATTTAATGGCTTTAGTTATATCGATGATTTAAAGTTTGAACGGCGCCTCAGTCTCTCGAGACAAGCGGATGTATATCACTCCGCACCCAGTTGCGTAATACGCCTTCCTCTAAAAACAATAGTCCACTAAATGTTTATAAACATCTAATTTACCGAATATTTGGACCAATATGTAACGACAAAACTATCGGTAAATACATATTGTCAAAATTGGTGGTCATATGAATGTTTGATTAGATGACCGGTCAGTTTTTCAACAAAAACAATAAATAAGATCCGGTTGCACGGACAGGAAGCAAGGAGATACTCATGGCGCCCGACTAGAATGAGGCAACAATTATCGGTTACTAATTTCTGTTCTGTTTAGCGCCTCTGCACTAAAGGACACCTTGCTACCCGAAAATACACGGTAAGAAAAAAGCATGGAGATTGTAGTGCCGGTGAAGGAAAATATTTTCATTTTCTTCAGGGAGAGCATTTGGGCGGTCTGCCGCAGCTGAGGCCCTCGAGGTCCCCAGTAGAGCTCTCAGAATGCCTGAGTGTAAAAGGGGCTGCCTGGTGTAAAATGGCGACGCGGAGCAGGCAGGGTGAAGGGCAGCTAGGCCCGTTTAAATCGGCTAGCACATGCCGTCCTGGAGGCTGTTGCGGCCGAAATGTCGACTTGCTTAGACCGATGACATTCTCTTCATTCCACTCTGTTATTCTATTCAACCTGCCAAACTATAACTTCAAGACTGGGAGACGTTTTATATATGTATTGAAGCCCTGTAAAACACGATAGTGACATGAAAACAAAGCTGGTCAGTAGGCTAAAAGCTAATGTTAGCTGTTCAGGTTCCTCTGGAGAAAATGTTAGTTCCCATGGCATCAAGTTTCTAAATAACTTAACCGATGCTCATGGTTTGAGTGTAATCAAGGGGGAAACGTTAGCTTTTCTTACCCAGGATAGAAAGATTTAATTCATACCAACAATTACGTCCTTGAGAGGATTCATACAGCTAGTTGTGTAGACACGACAGGTATTAGTGCTGACGTTGCTTATGCAAACCTGTGTCTAAGTTTCCCGAAATAAACACTTACACTGTCACTTACCATTAAGTGATGGATGATGAACTCAATATCCTTTGTTGAACGTGGTATAAGAAAACTGCTATGGATGAAATACCCTGGAGCATAAGATGCATCCACAGCCGTTAGATATAGTGGATTAAAAGTGTAATGTTTCACAACATGAAAAGAGAAATGAAAATATTACATCAACACTGTTGAAGGTTACCTTAAAATAATTTACATTTTACCGTATACCTCTGGACTGTAACTTTGTTTCCATATGTAGGCCACTGGTATGAAGAGCTTTACATTCCTACAAACTCTGATACTAATCATTGTTACAACGTAATCAACATAAAAGACCTCAAAAGGATACACAAAAATCTAAGTGACTTGAAAGTGACATTGAAAGCCACAATAAACCACAAAAACTAATAGTTCATTTCCAGTTGGTTGCCCTATCTCTCAGAATTAATTATAGATAGGCAACATACACTGTATGATAACCTTCAGAAATAGAATATTATGTTCAATAACAAGTTTCCCCTTGACTACTCAAGTTACTGTTTGCCATATTCAGCATCCTCTATATCATCATAGTTGAGAAAGTTGGACAGTCTTCTACTGTTGAGGATCTCTGCAGGTCTTGAGGCTTTGAAGTTTTGTTAGAAGTCATTCTATACTTTTCTATAGTATATCTAGCTCTATCTAGTTCTATTTTGATAGCTTAGCTGGGGCAATAAAATATCTTATGTTGTGCAAACACTCTTGACACTAATGACAAACAGCGGTGTCCTAGGGTAAGCAACAAAGACATAAACATATGGTGCATGATGATATGAGCTGCATTAATTTTAACACAATGAACTTGCAGTAATGGCTTTCCAGGCATGCTTTAAGTACGGCATGCACTTAAAATTTGATATTGAGTTTATGTTAAATTTTTGTGGATAGTTATGGATTCGGAGGAGAATGAGGTGGAGAGCAGCAGTGATGCAGGCCCCTCAGGGATGGAGGAGCCATCTGAAAGCGGCATGGGTATGGAGTCATCGGAGGCCATGTCTGCAGACAGCAGCGATGCTGCTGCATCACATGCACAGGCCCCAGAGTCTGACTGCCATGTGGGACAGAGCTCGGAGGGACTTGTGGTAAGCTTTATACATATGTAGGAGAAAACAGTTATACAACTAAGCCACCAGAAAAACAATATGCAGCTATGCTGTGTCCTAAAAGTTTCATGATAACGACATCATGTTCTTGCCCCTCCCTGTCAAGGTGTTCATCCCAGAAACCAGCTCCAGTACAGATGTCAGAATTTCATCAGTCCACCTCCCAGATTCGTCCTCAGTGGCCCAGTCCACCAGCGTGTCCAGCGTCTCCACAGTGACTCAGTCAGTGCTGGTGTCTGAGTCAGCCCAAGTGCTGGTCCACTCCAGCGCTGTGTCTGAAGGAGCCATGATGGTTTCTGACTCAACTGCTTCTACCTCGTCAGACCTGGGGTCTGCCATTGACAAAATCATAGAGTCCACCATCGGCCCCGACATCATGAATGGTATTTCCACTTTTACTCCATGTTTTGTTATGTCTTAGGCTGAGCAGCTTTAAGGTTGTCTCATTTTGATTGGTTTAGAGTAAAGTAACAGATATCTGATTCTGTTTAATGCTTTTCTATTAGGTTGCATATCTGTTACCAGTGCAGAAGATGGGGGTGCAGAAACAACCCAGTATCTGATATTACAAGGACCAGATGATGGTGAGTGTGCTACTTTTACTACTAACACATTCATTCTTCAGCCCCTTTCAAAACGTTTTTGAAAGTTAATGATGCTGAGGAAATTACCTCCATGTTCATACAGCATGTATTTATAGAGCAAATAAATAATTTTATATTTCTATGTCAACTTGATAGGAATCTACAGCTCCAACTTTGTTGTAGTCCTCTAGTGAGTTTTTGTAATTTAAAATCCACGAGTTGATGACACACGAGTAAGTATGGGAATAGAGTTATGAAAATCTTATTTCAATAAACTATGTACAATTCATCTATATGTATTTGTCCGCTATAGGTGCTCCTATGGTAGCTCAGATGTCATCTTCGGCCTTGTCCGATCGTATAGCCATAGAAGCTCTTGCTGAAGGTCCCACATCTACCTGTTTGGACCAGGGAGACCTGCAGGGCAACCTTGAACCTGACCAGCCTGATGATCAGCCTGGACACTCAGGTTACCCAGAGGACAGCAGCAGTCAGCCTGACCAGCCCCAGCACTCCCACCCCTCCCAGTACATGGACTGCAGTGCAGATGGTCCAGACCAGACAGAGGAGTCTTCATCTTCCTATGTAGAGTGTTCAGGTGAGGAGCCTGACCAGACACGCTCCCAGTCAGGCTTCCCTGATTACAGCGGGGATAACAGTGACCAGGACCTGCCTGGATACGTGGAATGCAGTGGGGCTGACTCAAACCCTACCAGTCGAGGTCACTATGTGGTGGAGTGCAGTGCTGGGTATCTTGAGTGTACAGTGGACGATGGAGAGCAGCCACATCATTCACGCAGTTACATCGACAGTAGTGCAGACCACCGGTCCCAGACTAGTCGGCAGTATAGTGCTGAGTATGGTGGAGAATGTGTTGCAGCTGCAGACTCTGAGCAACCGGGTTGTTCTCAGTACCAAGCTAGGGATGATGATGAAGATGACGACCAGAACCAGGATCCAGATCAGCCGCAGCACTCCCAACAGCAGCCCCAGCACTCCTGTTACCTGGAAAGCAGCAATGGCCCTGAGGCCTCTCTCTATGCCGATGACAGCTCCTCATCAGACCATCCTCTGGCAGACACTGCAGGTTCAGGCGGGCTTCCTGAGGCACTGGAGTGTAGCGAGAGCCAGCCTGGGCCCTACATCAGCAGCAGTGGGACATATACCTCCAATCCAGAGCCTGAGCTGGCTCAGCAGTGCTCACCCAGCCAAGAGGAGCCCCAGGGCTCCCAGGGGCCTCAGGATGAAGCCGGGCTGGTCAGGGAGATGGAGACATCAACAGTGGCAGAAGGTTCTGGAGACAGACCTCCAAACCTAGCTGAGCTGGAGGAGATGATGGAAGTAGTGATTGTACAGCAGTTCAAGTGTAAGATGTGTCCGTACAAGAGTGCTTCCAAAGACACACTCATTAACCACATGAGAGACAAGCACTTCAAACCTGCAGGTAAAGTAGTTGATCATGGATCACAGTGATACATCTCTCTGCCTGTACGTTATCTCATTTTTGTTTCTTTGTGAAATGTTGGTTGTTCAGTGGATGTGCACAAGAAGCGTAAACGTGGACGGCCTCCTAAAAGTGAGACAGTGGCCCGTCGGCAGGCAGAGAGAGAGGAAGCTGAAGAGAAGAAGGCAGCAAAGGTGAAGGCTGCTGAGCCTCATCAGGCAGAAGAAGAAGAGGATGATATTGTGGATGCTGGTGCTATTGATGACCCCGAAGGTCAGGGAGGAAGATTTTCATTGAACTGTCAGTCAGATAACATAAACATTAATACTTTTCAAGGTTAGTGAATCAGTAACAGAGTAAGAATCATATTCACTTCTCCCTGTCCCTGCTCTTCTCTTGATCTCCAGAGGATAGTGACTACAACCCAGCAGAGGAGGATTGCAAAGGAAGACCACCTGCCACTCTGAAGAAGCCTGCTCCTCCTATTTCTTCCTCTTCTCACAGGCGTCCTCGACGTAAAGTTGGCCGTCCGAGGAAATACAGCTCTTTAGAAGAAGGCTACAGCAGCAAAGGTGGGTTTTGCGTTTTGACAGAGCAAAACAAAAACGTGGAGTCTGCATTACTAAACTTAGATTTCTGTATTTTCAATTTCATTCCTTTACATATTTTTGTTACAGAAGCAGAAAGTATTGCTAAGAAGCCCAGGGTTAGCGCTGATGCTAGTATACCTGAAGAGGCAAGCTCTTCCGGGTTAAACAATGGTCCTGCTATGGTGACTGTTGGAGACACTGCTGAGGCCACGATAAGCCAGTCGGATTCCGAGAACAAAGATCCTTCATCCAACACATCGCAGCCAGAGGAGGAGTTCTTCCAGAGGAAACGTGGCCGACCCTCCAAGCGCTTCCTTCGCAAGAAGTATAAGAAGTATATCAATCGAAAGTAAGTATCAGATTATGAAATAAAGTTGTGTTGCAAACAGTGTTACACAACTTTCACAACAAGCTTCTCCTCATTATCAATATCTTCCAGCCGTTACTATAAATCTCTCAAACCGCTCCTGAGGCCTCACAACTGCTGGATCTGTGGCTCGCGCTTCCTCACTCAAGAAGATTTGCGCTTCCACGTGGACTCTCATGAGGGCAATGACCCAGAGCTCTTTAAGTGCCTCCAGTGCAACTATCGCTGTAAGCGCTGGTCCTCACTCAAGGTTAGTTGCAGTACAACTGCACAACACTCAGGTTTTCCTCAGTTTACAAAAATGTTTCTAAAAGTCCTGGGGGCTGTTTTACAGGAACACATGTTCAATCATGAGGGTACCAAGCCATTCAAGTGTGAGGAGTGTGATTACACAAGTGTCTACAGGAAAGATGTCATCCGCCACTCGGCAGTCCATAACAAAGAGAAGTAAGTAACTCAGGCAACATACATAAACTGTAATTTATTACGCTGATAATTATTAATTGCACATTTTCACATCTTGTCACAGATTTTTTTCTTCTCCTTCCCACAGAAAAAGAAAGACTGAGTTGGTAAGAAATGATATTTTAATTATTTTAAACTCGTGGTTTAATACTGATATTATGCATTCTTCATTTTGTAGAAGAATTAGTGCAGTCTGTTTCTGTTTTGACTGGTTGTTGTTTGTGCTCTGATTCTCACAGGCTCCAAAGGTGTCAGAGTTCCCCTGCCCTGTGTGTCACAGAGTTTACCCCATGCAGAAAAGATTGACCCAGCACATGAAAACCCACAGCTCCGAGAAACCACACATGTGTGATAAGGTCAGAAAACATTGATTATACAATGCAAAAATATATGTAACAAATATTTCAAGTGTTTACCAACAATCACAAGTGTCTTTGTTTGAGAAGTGGCAGCTACAGGAGAGATGTTGATACATGTTACTGCGTGACAAACACGCACCTAAGTCTGGTGTTCACAGTTGCTGAACATGGCAAGCAATTGAGGATTATCTGTTAAGGTCAAAGGTTATAATGATTTTGGGGCTAGATTGTTACCCCTGTAAGATGCTTGTTTCATCTGCCTTCCCTCTTTGAATGCATGATTTACCTGCCCAATAGAATAATTTTGTGCATACCTGTGACAGTCCTTACAGGAAAGTAATTTTATGGATTTCTATGGACGATTTCTTTCCTGGTGTGAAGTTGATGATGATGGTGATGATGTCTTTCTGTCTTTGCAGTGTGGCAAATCCTTCAAGAAGCGGTACACATTCAAAATGCACCTACTGACCCACATCCAGAGCCTTGGAGACAGCAAGTCAGTACTGCAGAGTTTTATTTCACCTATTTATTCTGTCATTTACTATTCTGTATTTTAAAAACATGGATGTAGTGGTTAGCAGTTTGGAGTAGAAGAAGTCATTTCATGTTAGTGTGACGATATCATCATAATGATGATAATGATTCGATGTGCGTTTGCCAGGTTCAAGTGTGAGTTTTGCGACTACACTTGTGACAACAAGAAGTTGCTGCTCAACCATCAGCTGTCCCACACCAACGACAGGCCATTCAAGTGCGACTACTGTAAATACTCCACTTCTAAAGAGGAGTTCCTGGTCTCCCATCTAGCCATTAAGCACACAGGTCAGTGTGGCAGAAAGGCTTTCATAAAGTTTATTTAACATGAGCATGTTTTTATTTTCACCTCATGAATGTAGCGCTGTATGATACCTATTCATTTAGTATTTTAAATCTCTACAGGAGAGAAGCCTTTCTCCTGTGATATGTGTCACTTCATGACAAAGCACAGGAAGAACCTGCGTCTACATGTCCAGTGCCGCCATCCTGAGGCATTTGAAGAGTGGTCCGTGGCTCACCCTGAGGAGCCTGTGAGGAGACGACGCAGACCCTTCTTCACCCTGCAGCAGATAGAGGAGCTCAAACAACAACACGACGAACCACAGGGCCTACAGAACACTATAGTGAGTCTGTTAGAGGTTTCGTCATGTATCCCAGGTCCAATTTGGAGTTAATTTTAGCTTGTGTTATTATTTTGTGCCTTTGGAAGATGATAGACCGTAACTGTTTTTTCACCATCGTTCATTAGGTTGCAGTAGATTCTGCGACACTACAAGCCATGCAGGGGATGGAAAATGCCTCAGTGTCCCAGGATGCATTGGGAAACACCACCATCATCTATGAACAAGGTCAGTGATGATTCCACAAGAGATGTTTGTTAATATATCTGGTGTGGTCTGTCAGCTTGCTGACTTTGTCTCCCTGTCCTCCTCAGCTGAATCCAGTGATCTATCCGCCCAGAATGCCCTGGACCTGCTGCTGAATATGAGCAATGCCCGTGAATTGGTTGGAAACTCCGTGCAGGTTGGTGCGGCCGCTGCAAGTGGCGACATTTATGTGTAAAGTGTGGCAATATATGTACATATTTATATTTACTGATTGCGCTCCTCAGGTGGCAGTGCTGAAGTCAGAAGGCAAAGCTTTGGAGAAGAGCACTTGGAGTACAGTGACCGCAGCACCGGGCCAGGCCCAAAAGGTCATGACCTTCCACGTGTCTGAGAACGGTGAGACAGTGCTACAAGAGGCCTACGAGGCAGCCACCTCTGAAACAGGAGAGCTCACCCAGATTGCCATCGAAGCCTACGAAGGCGGTGGGGACTTCAGTGTGGTGGAGCAGACCGCTGAAGAAATCCATAGTCCTGGATACAGGTAACAGAACACACATGGTCTTATTGTCCCAGATTATGAGAAACATATGTTGTTACATTGAGAAATAGATTGAGGTTTACAATATCTCAACAATCTCTAATGTCATTAAACTGCTGTTTTTGCAGTAATGGTGAGAGCAGTCCTTCTCAGGCTTTAGAGGTCTCTGGATCAGAGAGCACGAAAAGCGACAAGTATTATCTTACTTCAACGCTGCCTGATGGTGTACTGCAACAAGTGGAGGTAACTATCAACTGTAATTTCATTTTTTCTTCTTCTGTATGCCTTCTCTCTGACTGTGTCATTTTCTTTTATTGTCAGCTGAGCAGTGAAGCTCCGACCTCTCCCTCTGCAGTGGGCTCTCCCAGTCTCAGCACCAAGAGGTTTTCCTGCCGAATCTGCATGGAGTCTTTCCACGGACGCTCTGACATGGAGAACCACAAGAGGGCGCACTTGGATCCCAACACCTTCAAGTGTCCTGACTGTGACTTCACCTCCACCTCCTGGCCTGAGGTCAAGGTACAGTATGTCTCTCAAAATTGTGCAGCACTGTTACCGGGTGTTTCAGACCTTGACTTCTCTGACAGTTGTTGACGACATGCTGTTTTGTTTTAGGCTCACATGGAGCAGCATTCCTACCTACGTCCCCACAAGTGTCCAAACTGCAGCTTTGCCTCCAAAAACAAGAAAGACCTGCGCAGACACATGATGACCCACACCAACGAGAAACCCTTTTCTTGCAAACTTTGTGGACAAAGGTGAGATCAGAACTCGTTTGAGTTGCCACAAAACTTGTATTTAGTTAACATGAAAAACTCTAATGCAAAATGTTACATAAGAGCCTAGATTGGTAATGAATAGCTGTGAATGTTGATTGTTTTTTATTTTCAGGTTTAACCGTAATGGCCATCTGAAGTTTCACATGGAGCGTCTCCACAATCAGGATCATCCTACTCGCAAAAGCCGCACGGCCACATCTCAGCAGACCATCATAGTCAACAGTGATGAGGAGGCCTTAGCCACACTGCAATGTGAGGAACTGAACTGAAAATGAATGATACCGTGGATTATTGTTCAAAACTGACTTACAGATTATAAACAGAAACCACATTCATGTAAAAATAAATCTCAAATGTGTGTGTGTGTGTGTGTGTGTGTGTGTGTGTGTGTGTGTGTGTGTGTGTATGTGTGTGTGTGTGTGCGTGCAACAGCTCTGCAGGCACATCAGACAGTGATCACTCCAGAGCGGTTGCAGGCTTTGGGACAGGAGCACATCATTGTAGCTCAGGAACAGACACTATCAGACCAGGTACCAGCTTTCACATGATACCTGACATGTTTGTAACTTCACATAATTCTCTATGTGCATACTGTATATACACACTAATTTATAACTAAATGCATGAATGTGTACATTATCAGGAGGAGGGCACATATATTCAACAGATAACCACCCTAGATGGACAGACAGTTCAGCACCTGATGACAGGAGACAACCAGGTGACAGAGGTAAGAGCCATTTTGTAGATTATCCCACTTCATTTTTTAATGTACGAGACCTTAATGGAATATAAGACAAAATATATTGATTTTCAACAGAGCGTTCATCATATCGTTTAGCTTTCATCTCATGTTTCATGTCCTGTTCCAGGTCCAGTATATCATCTCACAGGATGGAGTACAGCACTTGATCCCTCAGGAGTATGTTGTAGTAGCTGACGGCAACCACATACAGGTCAGTGTATCACCTCGTAAGAAGTCACCTTAACTCATGATGGATACATGAGTTTGAAGGTGATGCCGTGTTGTTCTGACTGATCTCTCTAACTGTCTCTCAGATGCCAGATGGACAGATCATCCAGTATGAGCACGACGGGGCCTTTGTGCAGGAGCAGCAGGTGAGGCAGGTCATCTCAAAGGCTCTACAGTGAGAGTGGTTTATTTTGACAAAAGCTCATTGCTCTGTGTTTTTCATGTGTTCAGATCGCTGTGAGTCATGACGGTCAGATCCAGTATCTACCTGTCAGCTCGGAGCAACAGATAGTGAATCCTGAAGATCTGGAGGCTGCTGCTCACTCTGCTGTCACAGGTTGGCTCTCTTAATTAGCAGATCGCAATGAACTTGTTTTATATTCTGTCCGCCACTACATTATTAGATTGTTTATAATTACAATGGATGGATTGATGGATGTTTCTAAGTTTAAAAACTACCTTTGACTCCCTCTCATATTGCTATTAAAATCTGTCAGATAACAATATCCATACGGAAATGAAATATATGTAGATATAAAATAAAAGCACATATGTAAAAATTACTATGAAACCTATTAGAAGTTGGAACTATTTCATTTATTGACATTTATGTCCAGCCCATCATTGAGTCTTTTTCTGTTTTCTAATCTATTTTCGATTTAGTCTTTTTCTTTCAATTTGTGTTATTACAGTCTCCTAATGCAGTTGAGAGCAGGACCCATTTTGATGGTGTGTTTCAGGATGCTCTCACACAAAGCTGAGAGTCAGCTGCCAAACAGCATGTAAATGCCTTAAAATCAAAAGCTCGTTCTTGGCCAGCCTTGTTCATAAGAGCTGATTTTTAGAGCTTTTTTGAAGGTCTCTGGAAGTTGATTTTCAAACTTTAGTAAAAATGATTGATAACAGTTTGCTCCCTGAAATGCAGAAAATCAATTTAATTCAATGCCTTTAATGTCATTGCACAGTGTACAATGAAATTACTGTCTCCAGTGGTACATACAGTAATACATACATAACTATATACAGGAACATAAACTATAGTAGACACACTGCAATCTGTATAAATAGTTAAAAACAAACAATAAATGGTAAAAAAACAGAGGTCCAAAACAGACTGAGTCCATGCACTCCGTTATTATTGCACATAGGTGAATGTTGTGTGTTTTATGCTGGATATACCCCACTTATAGATAATGGACAAACAACATGCTAAACAACAGATAGGGTCCTTTAGGCAACCAGGCTAACTATGAGTTTAACAATAACTATGAAATCACCATTATGAAAATCAATAATAACTACAACACTCTGACAGTGAATCAAACTAAGTGGGTAATCTTTGTTGTTGTAGCAGTAGCAGAGGCAACAATGGCACAGACCCAGACCGTCTACACTGAGGCTACACCTGAACAGCTGGAGCAGCTGCAGCAGCAGGGCATCCACTATGATGTCATCACCTTCACCGACGAATAGACGTCTTTTTAAACCCACCACGGTACAAACCTGCGCCGACCAGGACCAATACGAACCACTATGAGCTGACAAGTACAGTGACCTCAACTTATTTATGCACTCAGCTGGCTGTGAACTAAAGCATTATGTCCTCCACAGGATCATCTGCTCGGGGCAGTTGCACCGTTTAATAAGATCAACAGCTTTTTGTAAATTCAGATTATTGCACCCATCGCTTCTAACTTAATCATAGGGGCTGTGCATTTAACAGTTGGTCTGTAATTATTAAAAATTATTTGTGTTCATGTGCCTCAACTGCTTCGATTTGCAAGACAATGTTATCAAAGAGAATGAAATGGCTTATATCATGTTTTAGAAAATTTACCAAGCATCTAAATGAACATTTCAGTTTTCAAACAGAGGGAATGAAAAAGGAGTGTTTATTTTTGGCCTGTAATAACATATGTTAATTGTTAGAATGCCACAACTTTGTCTTTACTGAATATTAAATTGTACATACCTTTTGCATTTGTTTTCTGTTCCATAATGGAGGATATGTTTTGATTTAGTCAATATGAAGTGTTTAATAAGCTGAAAGCTGACACCAAATAAATCACTTTGTGTAAACTTTGTGTATATTATCTATTTTGTCCATTAATGCTAGAGCCTACTCTAATGACTTTTGATATCTATAGGCTATTTATAATGTGTTATATTTTATATTGCAACATATATTCAAATATTGCAACAGACATTAAAAGAAAGTCATTCCAGTACAATCACTCTACAAACAGGAACAGATTACAAACAGCTCTACAGTCATTGTTACGCACAGTTTGTGGTGTTACTTTGCATCACACTATGCTAATGACAATTTAAGCTTGTGCAACATTTGTGCAAGAAAACATGGCTTTGATGCAATAACAGAAATATAGAGACAATGTAAAGCAATCCAACACAACTACACCTTAAACTACAACTTCAGAAATGTTCTCTCCTGTGTCCGAATTTAAAAAAGAAGTTAAAAATGAAATTTATGCCACAGCATTTCTCAAGGGGCTGGTAGTTTGTTTGTGCTTCCCAGTTGATGCAGTGACAACTTCCTCATCTTTTCGTTGGTAAGGAGGAGCCTCAGATCCTCTAAAAAGAGTGGAAGACTAAATAAAAGAAAAGTGCCGAGACTCAGTCAACATTACTCTGAAGATGAAGTTTTCCTTTGTCTTTCTTCTTTTATTAGGTATGATGAAAAAAACCAACTAAATGTTGTAGTTTTCTGTTTTCCAGTGCCTGTACTGACCTATTGATGAGAAATGTTTGTTTTCCAGATGTCCCTCATCTGAGAGGGCAGCAGAAGATTGAGGAGTCTGAACACATTTTGCTGAGACTTGCCTTCCCTTCAATTTACAACAGTCACAACAAGTCCTGCTGTAAACTCTATCCAGGAGGTTGTTACAAGCTGGTGGATAGCACAGGATACATCTGTGAATTACTGAAAGGAAGAGTCACAAAAACGGAGAAGGACGGCTGGATTGAATTCAAAATATCAAACGTGCAGTTTGTGGATGGAGGCTTCTACAGATGTATTGTGCAGGGAACCCAAAACCACATCTACAGGGACTACTATGTGGAGGTCTCAGGTAAGTGTTCTCATGATTTTCATTAATGTCATGTTATAAATCTGTGTTATGCAATAGCCTCTAGTGTGCCCAATAACACTTGGGCGAAAACTGCATTACAACAGCTTCATGAGACAAATGTTAATTTGCAAAATAGTTTTTCAGTGTAGTTTTTCCCCCTGTGTTTGTGGAGGAGAAATCCCACTGTAACTCAAGCCATTAACTCAGGAAGCTTCTGTGACATTTTTGTATTTTGCAGATGCTTCAAGTCACCACAGTCAGTCTCAGCCTCCACTGCCAACAACCATCACAGTCCTCAACACCTCCACAACACTCCCAGACTCCACTGGTCCTGCTCTGGCACAGGACCACAGGGACAGTCCCAGGTACTCTCTCTGTAGATTACTCATTTTCTGATATTTCTTTCTGACTGAAGGGGAACGTGGGATTATCTCAATTATGTGTCCTGTCTCCTTCCCAGGGTCCCCTGGAGTTTTGGCCTGCCGCTGGTTGTCATTGTGTCCATTTCAGTCATGATTTTGATCACTTCGGTTATTGGCGTCGTTTGCTTCAGAGTGAAAGCAAACCGTAAACCGTCTGGTAAGGAGTTTCCTTAAATTAATGATCTGAGTGTTTCTGAAAGAACACATTCAAAAATATTCACAGCGTGATGTTGTTTGTCTTTGCAGACAGATGTGGAGAAACTCTGTGTGAGTCACTGAAACAAGAGGCACCGGTAAGTGCTAAACTGGGAACATGTAGCCTCTGTGACTCACTGTCACTGGCTTTTAAAAGCAGATTGAATGTTTATGATGCAAACTTCCTCTACAATCCTGTCTCTTGACAAAGTTTGTCTCCCCCAGGAAATGAGTGGCATAGTCTACACCACGGTGGACTTCAGAGCTCACGAGAAACCCACCGAGGTGTATGCAAACCTAAGGATGCCCAAAACACAAGCTGCTGACACCGAGCGGGCTGACATTGTGGAGTACTCCACACTGGCAATCCACCAGTGAATTCATGTGAAAGCTTCGTTAGGTTCTGATTTTAACGTGGGACTGATTCTGTTGGTGACACCGCTGTGTTTTTAAAGGGAAGTCCATTGATTGTACACATACATGTCAGTTCAATAGTCAGGTTTAGCACTTCTCAGCCTGTGCACAGTTTGAAGAGAGGGTTTAACAAAAATGCATCATGGGAAATTAAGGGTCCGGCCTTGTTAGATCCAGACAGAGCTTGAACCGCACAATGGACAAGGCATCTTGGCTTCTGCTGCTTTTATTTGAACTTTTGTCACTTTTGAGTTCCCTGAGTTTCTAAGAGTGTAATGTCAAATCACTGAACTACCATTTCAAATGTATATAACAGGAGCTTTTAGTGAAACTGATTGAAGGCATTAAAATGAAATGATGATGGAATTAAAGAAATGATCTCTCTTAAATAATGCACACAATCTGGTGAAAAGTTGTGTTGGTTTCCTTGTGGTTTTCTCTTGTTTAAAGGGTGAGATCAGGTCGTGTCATCAGGTTATCTTTTCTTATATCAGTGTTTGTCATCATCAGCTTCTTCCAGATTAGAGCTTCACCTGGCTCTCTGCTGTTGTGGGAGCCGCTCGATATCTATTCTAGGCTTGTTCTTCCTTTGCACAAAAAAAGCTGCTGGCAGTCCCTTTGGTATCATCTATAAAAGATCAGCTTTCTCTGAAGAGAGATTGGATGAATAGACCGGAGTGATTCTTATTCCTGTGACCTTTCAGTGCAACACTGCACCACAAAACGACTGTGACTAAAGATGTTGTTAAAGATGTTTTTCTGCACTGATATAGGATCTTGGTTGTAGCCACCACAGTCAGACCGACACACACACACACACACAGAATGTTTTAGTCGCTACAATCTCTTTAATGCAAAGGTAATACAACATGTTGATGTCTGTGTTGTTCACAGCGTCCCATTTGCACCCTTCTTTTGTTCAGTCTTCAATCAAATAAGCCCCTACAGGGAAATACACACTTACAGATTATTCATCTGGTGTCTTATTTGATTACACAGACTTGGCCAGACCGATGTACTGAGCCTGGGCGTTAAAGATGGCATAGTACTCCCTGATGAAGACATCTCCCAGGATCCAGAGCTGGTCAGAACCACCCTGGCCAAAGCCAGTGTTGCAACCGTAGTAGCTCTGTGTTGAGAAGAGAGAAAACATTTTTTTTAATTCACTCAAATCTTCATTGTAGTGCTGAGAACTTTTATGTTGCAGTGGGCGGCGGCTGGGGTCTAACTGACCTGAGAGACGTAGGCAGATGCAGGGACGGTGAAAGCGTGTCCGTTGAGAGTGAAGGTGACATCAGGCATGCTCTGGATGTTCTGGCAGTTCACTGTAGACTGTGAGAAGAACATCATGCACAGAGTTGAAGACCACGTAGCAGCAGAAGTTCTATTCATTGCTGCAGCTGAAGCAAGTAACCCAGTCCTGCTTAATTATTTTTACTTGAGAGTTTTGACGTCAGAGCATTAAAAGTCTGTTTACTCTGAGTTCAGGGAAAAGGGAAAGTCTATGTCAAATGGTATGGTATGATGGTATGACTCACCTCTCCGTACTGGTTGGTTGAGGCTCCAACCCAGGCGTTCATGTTGTTGATGTCAGAGGTTGGGCCAACGATCAGGGAGGTGCCAGTGTCAATGATGGCCTGGCAGCCACCGGAGCAGGCCACAGTCTGTCCGTTGATGGTAACGCTGGGAGAAGGAAGAGCAGAAGGTTGATTACAGTCAAGCCAGAAGGTTTTGTGCCACTTATGTTTACTGCCAATATTCTGCATGTGATAAGGTAATCAACACTTCTGGTCACTGATTTTGGATGCATTTCTGTGTACCTGTCCATTTGGATCTGCCAGTAGGTGGCAGAGGTCAGAGGGATCCAGGTGACTTGTCCAGTGTAGTGGTTGCTGTCAACACCACCGAAGACCACCTCACTGCCCTGCTCACTGTGGCTAAAAGAGAAAAAAAACAAAACAATGAATGAATTTCATGTAAAAATGACTCACACACTCCCAACCAACAGATTTCCATCCTGTCTCAGTACCTGCTCAGGTAGACGGAGAACAAGGGCTGGGACACGAGTCCCTGGCTGATCATGTTGTCAAAGACAGGCACGACGTTGTCAGAGGCAATGCTCTGGAAGGCCAGTCCCAGGATGCCATCAGCCACCATGTGGGCCATGAAGGGAGCCTCTGTCTGGCTAATTCCAAACACCTGGTTGGCCACAGTGATACCGCCCACCTGGACACACAAGACAGCTGTCAGTCACGAGTTGAACAGACCGCGGTGATACTGTACGCCTGCTTGAAGTCTAAATACGCTGTGCATTCTGTTCCAGGGGCTTTGTTTACCTCAACATTGTCGCTGACCAGACGTCCAGTCATGCTGCCAGTGCCGTACTGGATGGACAGAGGCTGGCTGCCCCACTTGAAGGTGGAGGACTGCTGTGGGTTGAATTTCTTGTGGTTCTCTGCAGAGGAACAACTTCTCTTTCACATGTGCGTTTTATGACAATGTCAAGCAACTTGGATCTTTTACTGAAAGATCTCAAAGTAAAAATACTCAGTAAGAAATAAATACAATGCTGTCAAATTTTTATGTAAGTAGAAATACAGAATTATTAGCAACAAAACATACTAATATTGCAGAATGGATCCTGTCAGCTTTATATAATCATATTTATGGGTTATTATTGCTGATGCATCACTATGCATGAAACTTTTCAATGCAGCTGGTCAAATGGGAGTTTTTACTACATTAGTTTATACAGCCTACAGTTTATATAAGTAAGCATTTCAATCTATAACAGTGTATGCTATGTGTTGTATTCAAACTGTCCATCGATCTCATGTAATCATTTAGCAATTTTGTCAATTTTTGCCATAAAGTAACTTGAACCTGAAGCTGTGAAATAAATGTAGTGTAATGAGTAAAAGGTATATGCTAGAAAACCTATAGTCAGTCCATCTGCTGGAAGCATTATCAGCTAACATTTAAATCCACCAATAGTCCACAAACTGCCTGAACAGCAGCCCGGGCTGCAGCAGTAATCTCAGCGGTACTCACGGCAGGCCTGGCTGGAGCAGTAGACGGAGGGGATCCACAGGTTGGAAGAGCCAGTGTCAAAGATGACGCTGAAGGACTGAGGAGGGGTGCCAATGGAGATCACACCATAGTAGGACAACTAGAGGGACATGAGAAGACATGCGGCAGAGATAGAGATCAACATCAAGTTGATTCAAATGTTGCAGCAGCTGTGACAGAAGCACAGGAAGTAGATGTTTCTTGACTTCATATTGAACCAAATCTAAATCTTCTGCTCTGGACTCACGTCAGCATCGTTGGTCATGCCCTCAGTACCAGACTGGATGAACTTGGACGTTGGGGCGTATGGGTACTTCCTCCTGTACTCATCCCACAATCCTTTCTCCTGCAGGGCTTGCCTGGCAGTCTTGCCCTTGATCAGGGGCATCCTACACACACACAGCAAAGTGGATAAAGAATCAGCAAAATGCACATATGTCTGCCATCGTATAGCTGGAGACTTTAGAAAATAAGCTCTGCTTTCAACTTAGCGCCGATCCGAAAGGTGTGATAGCTCAACGCAAGAAGCAGCACGATGGCCTTTAGATTTTCCCTCAGGAATACTAGATGAAGAGATTTTCTTTCAACAGTTCGGCCTATTCAGGTGTAAAATGTCAAAGAAACGACGGTGCCGGTTGCTTCTCAACCGGCCACATCAGACTTACTTAACAAGGCATTCAGAGAAAGCCACGAGGGCCGACAGGACAACGAGCCACTTCATCATGTTGGTCACTTTGCTGCTGGACTCAGACGAGTGAAGTTCAGTCACAGAGTTCAGCCCTTATATACAGCACATTAAGGTTATGTCTCCAATGTGCCCTTCTGTATAACTTGATATCATGTATCAGCTGGAGATAAGAAATATGTGATATGGTTATAAATGACGTCTTATCCAGAAGCAAATATACCACTGAAACAAACGAACACTGAGAATCAGGAAAATATTTTGCAGAGAGAATTTCCTGAAAAACCAAGTTAACTTCGACATTGTTGAAACACACTGAAGAAAACAGCTGAGCGAAATGAATTGATTAGGAGGTTTCTCAGAGGACTGACTTCTATCATCTAACAGGTCATTTGAATTTACTGAAGCAAGAAAAGTGTTTAACAGTGCACGTTTAATGTGCTGATATGTAGATCAGGCGACCTGATGTCTGTTTGATGTTTAACATCGATATGGAAACTTTCCACGGGTTACCAAAGGTGTGAACTGAGGCTTATCTGATAACAATGATACACAAAACAAAGACACAGAGGGGAACGGCTCGTGGTGTGAACAAAGAATAACACAATGCTCAGTGCATTTTAAGGAGCTTACTCAAATTCCAGAGCATATGTTGCAGTTTGACTTTGACTGGAAAGTTTGTTTCATATTTACACAGTTAATATTACACATTGAATCTAATTTTAAAACCATTTTTATACTGATTCCACAACCTTTTTGTAAGTGAATTTATCCCATGAAATACCGATGGTAACCTTTATCAAAGCACAATAGCTGAAGACGTATTCAGACTCTTTGCTTATAGATATTGATTGTAAATTTAATCATGCAGAAAAAATGGCTCCTGTCGGTGTAATGTGTGTTATGTCTTTGGACAATTATTATTAGTTATGCATGAATATCTTAAATTTATTTATTATGAGCAGATGAATGTATAGCAAAGCTCGGCATTTCATAAGCTCATCAAAGATTTTGTACTTGATCTGCAAAATAATAATGACTGTGTGGCCGTGTAATGAAGGAAACAGTACAATAATGCCCTAGTATTTATTAGTATTAATAATACTTCTAATATAAACAACAATAATCATAATAATAATAATAAATGAAAGGATTCTGTCTGTTGTAAAGACATTAAAATTGCACAAAAGATACTCTTGTTCTTCATATAACAAAGACATATCCTCATCATGTAAAAGGATAGAATTGCATCGTCTGGTAAGGTAGCAGCATCTGTGCAATGATGTCGCAAAAGTTCATTAAACTTTCTTTCAAAGCGGGTTGTGCACAAAGACGTCACATCACTGCATCATTCATTTTCTTTTCTTTTCTTTTTTTTTTTTTTACAATCCAGAGCTTGTCAAGATCCATATGTTAGTGAAAAAAACTCTTGGGAATGTTATGAAAAATGAATTATTTTCCTGAACCTAAATGTTCTGTTGGAAACGTTGGTGGTGGAACGTGGTGTATTTACCCTTTAACTGACATCTGCACAAATCAAATGTTTGGCACAAGTCAGATGCCTTTAGTCATCAGTTCAGTTATATAGCAAGGTCACATGTGCTCGAGAAGGCACAGAGAATCTGATTATGATTATGACCTTTATCATAATCAGACTGTGATTAAAACCATTTGATACTTCCATCCCATAACACACATAATGTTTAATCAAGCAACACAAACTGAGCACAGAAAACAAACAAAAAACCTTCCGCAGAGGACACATCACATGACACACAATGTTGTTATAATACTTTTATTGACAATTATATCTACACATTTCTCTTCATAAATTAACATAAAATGAGCATGAAAATAAAACAGCAAATGTTTTACAGCTTTACAAATAACCTTGTTTTCATTAAGTAAATCTGTGTTTTTTGTTGATTGGTCACAATGCCCTGCCATCTCCTCTCCTGTCCTCGTGGTTGTGCATTAAGAGAATACAAACTATATATTATAGTGCATAGAGTACACAAATGAAGAATACAGTCAGTAAAGATGAAATGTGCATTTTGGATCCACAGCTTGTTCAACTCTTCACTCTGAAATACCGTTTCTGCCGTGCTCTTCTTCATCTGAATGTTTGGGCGTCCATTAAAAGTCCATGTTTTTGAAGTCATCAGTACATCTATACTTGCTATCAGCGTATCTGGTGCACACCAAGTGAGGGAGACAGGGGCAGGTGTGATGCTGCCTTTTCCCTGGATATGGCACCTGAAAGTGGAGGAAAAAAGAGGAGGGGGGAATAATCTGACAGTGTAAATCCTTCATCATCTGACAGGTTGAGCGGCAGGTCTGAAAAAAAAAGCTGCTCTTTAAAAGTCTGAATCCGGAGACGGATGTGGTGTTAGCAGAACTAACTGTTGCCATCTCCAGATGATCGCAGTGATGTACGGCTCTGATCGCTCGCTTCTCTGTGGAGAAGATCAATAGCCTCTGCAGTTATCAGCAGCTTTTCTAAAGCTTCAGCCAACCTGCCAGCACTTGATAAAATCTGAACTTCAAGTGTGTGTGTGTGTGTGTGTGTGTTTGTGTGTGTGTGTGTGTGTGTGTGATGCAGGTTGGATGGATGCAGATTAGTAACATGACATTTCTCCCCACCTTGTGGCTGAAGGGATGGCATTCATCCCCTTCCACGCCTCTTGGGACGCACATCCTCAGCCCTCTCAGCCACAGACTGACAGCACAGCAAAGACCGAACCCGCACTGCACATCTCTCTCACAGGCCTGAGGACAGACACAGAGAGACGAGGCGGTACAGACAGAAAAGAATAAAAGAGACGGAGAGACGAAGAGACGGAGAGGAGGGCAGTTCTTTTGATGCCAGTGAATCACTTTTATTTTTATTAATGCTAATAGAGATACCCTTTTGTGTTTGAATATTTCATTTTTATTTATTGTAATAGAGATACCCTCTCATGTCCGTACAGTGAAAGCCATTTTATCCATCGCCTGTCATCTCCCTAATCCATTTACAAATGAATATCAATCAGAGGACTGAGATAATTTCCTCTCGTTTTTCCAGTGGACTTGAAGCGGAGGAGGATGTGGTTTCTCATTAGTCATGTGTAATCAAATTTTATAAAATTATCCACCAAAGTGAGCTGTTGTGTTTCCATTAAAATATAGTTTATGTGTATTTGTCATTTCAATATGAGAAAATCAAACCAGAAATCAACAGTCTTGTTGAAGTAAAACAGACTCCGACATAGGAGTTTGGAGTTTTGAGGAGACTTCCCTTTGTATAGACTGAAACAATTAGTCAATTATTGATCTGTCAACTGCAAACAATTTAATTTATCAAGCAAAAAGTCCAAACATTTCTCAGCAGGTGAAGATTTGCTGTTTTTTCTGTTTTGTTTTGTTGTGAATTTAATCTTTGATCGATCAAACTTGTGATGGGCACCGTTTTACATGTTATAGAATAACTTCATTCTGTGATTAATTGAAAAAAAAATGAACAGATCATCCAATAATAAGAATAATTGTTAGTTGCAGCCATAGTAAATAAGTGAGTAATTGCAGATAATTGGAGAAAGAGACGATAATAACAATGTAAAATCTAATTAAATAGATAAGTAATTAGTCATTTAGAGGAATTAGACAGTCCTTTAAGAACTGATCACATGAATGATAAAATCACCTGATAAAATCACAGACTGAACAGTTTGCAGCAGAGCCGGAAACTTGTCACTCACCCCTGTGATGACGGCTCCTCTGGACCAGCTCAGAGACACCAGGAGGAAGGACAGCAGCACGGCCGTGAAGCCCATGACAGCGACAGGAGATCTGGACTCTCTCAACACCCTCAACACTGGACAACAGCTGTTACCGGGCTCTCCGACACCTCACACTGCATCCCCGACTCTCCAGTCAGTCATGAAGGTTCCCAGAACTCCTCAGAGGGGGGTGGGGTGGGGTGGGGTTGGGGGTGGGGGTGGGGGGGTACAGACTCTCTCCCTCTCTTTATCCACCTCCGACTCCCACCCAACACTCCCTCCCACCCTCCCCGTGCCCGAGATCTCCCCACGCCCTCTCCGGCTGTCTCCTCAGACGCTTCGTCATCTTCCTCATCCGGATGATGGTGATGGAGGGTCACTGTAGCCCTCTGTAGACCTCTGCCTGTTACATACTGTAGGCTTTGACCAAACATCTGCTCAAGGCACAAGCTGACACAGTTTCCATGACTCAAGTGGTTCAAATAAGTAACACAAAAAATATGGAAAACTCCTCCACAGTTGATGGAATTCATATGAAGTGAAATGAATCTGACACCTGTTGGTGAGAAAAAGGGCACAGGTGCCACGATATCCTGAGTTATTTGTCAGTGTAAGGAAGCCCGGGCAAAACAAATCATCATCAGAGCCATATAACCAGTTTACTGAAATTACCACAAGCTGACTCATGGACTGTGCTTCACGTAGAGCATTTAAATGCCGGGAAGTGATATTCTTTATTTTATCATAGGATATGTGTGCCAGGATGCCATGTACTGTGACAGCTGTCATGGACCTTAGCTGTACATCATCTGTTTATCCACAATGAGAGAATAAGGCAAATAAGGTTGCAGACTAATCTGCCTGTGAGGTGTATGATCTCTTTAAACATTAATGTCAACAGTAAAATATATTACTTCCGCTCAGAACCTGTCAGATGTGGGCTTTCTTTTTTTTACAACAGTATCTTTATTTATTTTTAGAACAGTTTAGCACTCCACATGTGACTGCACGTACACATGCCTGTAGAACATCTGTACATACAAAGCAACCACCAGAACATAATACTCCCACCCTCAACCCTGCAAAACATACAAAGAAAAAATAAGTAATTACAGAATAAAGAAAAAAATGATATAAGACTGTAATCATATATATAATTATAATGTATTTTATATATATATAATTATATATATATATTATTTTAATCTTTAAAAGATTAAAATAAAATATTTTTTAAAAAAAGATTAAAAATGTACATATATTACACATACACCCATACACACTTGGATATGTGGTCTTTCTGAGTGAAAGAATAACTTGCTTCGGTTTGTCTCCAGGTTAAAATGGTGCTTCTTTTACTATATCGCTATTTGCATTTATTTCACTTGAAAACAAATGAACCATGCTACTGAAGGTTTAATACTGCAAAAAGAATTTAGAGACTGCTTCTCACTACCCCCACTACCACTGACAGTGCGCATTAAGCTGTAGTGTGACTAAATTGATACCAGAATATGAATAATGAGTCTTGAAATCTGTGAATTATAACAGCCATTATACAGTGTATGGCAGAGTGATGATACACTGACACAAGAGTTAGATCTCTATTTTGGGTCTAGCTCATCTCCAGATTTACTGTGGTTGTAAAGTGGCCATAACTAATAATGGAATCTAGTGTTTATGCCAACCTCCCTTTATACAAGATTAAAGATCCTGTTTGTGTGTGTGTGTGTATGTGTGTGTGTGTGTGTGTGTGTGTGTGTGTGAGAGAGACAGGGGAAGAAGATATCACGTGTACGTGGACCATGAGAATTATTCTGCATGCATAAACTTGCATTTGTACATTTGTACATTTGTACGTGTTGGCCTACGTGCACGCTCTGACAGTGATGGGCAGCAAGTTGTCAGCGGAAGCGGCCGGGCGCTGCTGATTTAAGCTGTGAGAGGAGAAATATGAGTGGAGGAAGAGGAGAGGAAAAGATAGAAGAATCGGGGGGGGGGCGGGGGATCAGGGGGACTAACCCCATGGGTTAGTCAGCAGGACATTACCCTGCTGCTGTGCAGGTGATGGATTCCTCCAATGCCGTGGCCACATAATTACATTCACCCATTTCTGCCTTGTCAGCAGGAGCACTGGAGCCTCACCGTCTTGGACAGGCAGCAGAAATCATGCAGGGAGGTGAGCCAAGGCAGTGGCCTGCAGCTAACTTCTGAAGAAAACACATTAACAAGATCCATCAACAAAAGGCTGCGAGAAACAAGGTTCCTGCTTTATAATAGTAATATTAATACCATTTCTTATGTCCAATAAAGCGCATACATTGGTTTTCTGTGTTTATCATGCTGAAAAATGTTTCCGCCAGTCTGTTATGATTGGGATGGTGTCCACAAAAAGTCAAATATGACTCAGGAACATGTGACAATGGAGCTGTTTTAGGCAACTTCAACTTATTTGTGAATCACCAGATTGTGACCGCCTCTGCAATTCTCCAAACAAAGTGGCAGCTGGACTATCAATAAAGATTATATCATCAGGAGGCAAAAAAAAATAACCCAGGTAATCTAATTTTATATTTATAGATACATTTTGATATAAAGTAAATATCAAAATCAATTTCTTAGCGTGGTTGGAATGAAAAGAGTGGCATATGAGTGATGAAATATAGATGCAGGGTTTCATTACATAACTGATCCACTTTGGAAAACCATTTTAGTTCCCTAACCACATAGAAGAAGCCAGGAATAATAATTACATCTACTGTGTATTAAGCTTATATATCAAATGCTGAGAGCAGAGTATGAAATCTTGGTAGGATAAATAAACACTACCCAATTAGTATCTATCTATCTATCTATCTATCTATCTATCTATCTATCTATCTATCTATCTATCTATCTATCTATCTATCTATCTATCTATCTATCTATCTATCTATCTATCTATCTATCTATCTATCTATCTATCTATCTATCTATCTATCTATCTGCAGCAGTCTTCACTGTCAGGACTGTTATATACAGTACTATAGCGCGCTTCGTGCCGTTTGGTCCTCACAGACACCCATAGAGCATGTGACGATCAGCTGACTCGACCCGGAAGCTTTGAGGAAGCACAGACAACCACAACAACAAATCTTCATCAACAAAACGTGAATTCCTCGCGTTATTTACGTCTGTTAATCATGGAGTCGACCCTCGAACAGCATCTGGATGATACGTGAGTCAATACCAGAGTGTGTTTGAGTTCGTGTGTAAAATGTTGGCACGTTAAAGACGACTTCTCGCTTTTGTGTGTGTTTTCGGCAGCATGAAGAACCCAGCAGTTGTCGGTGTGCTCTGCACGGATCAACAAGGACACAACCTGGGCTGTAAGAAAACCCCGAGCTAGATACTATATGAGCTTTACAGGAAAGTGCTTCTCAAATGTGTCCACAGCAGACTGACTGAGTAAAACCGTTCATCAAGCGGAGCTTAAAGTGAACTGTGGTTTGCTCCTGTAAAATCACTCCAAACACAAGGAGGCCCGTAGATCATTTTCAGAATAACTCAGAATACATTTTCACCCAAAGCTTTCATCTCAAGCTAAAATAATACATCGTACTTTATTTGTTGATAATATTTTCTATTTGTAATCAGAATCTGCAAAGTAACAAGTAACTAAAGTTATTAAATGTAGTGGAGAAAAAATTACAATATTTGCCTCTAAATTGTAGAGTACTTAAGTACAATACTTGACTGAATGTACTTAGTTATTTTCCACCACTGGTTTTCTATATGTGAAAAGCACAAACAACTTCCTGATGATGTGGTTTCATACGACCATGAGTCATCATTTGTCTCATATCTAATAACTGTGTCAGTTGTTCTCAGTTGTTTACACACATTTGTGTGAAACTTTCAAAACATCAAGTTCAATCAACACGTCATTTTGTACCGAGCAGCCCAACATTTGATTTCTCAAGCACCAGGAAGTTACTCACTCACAGCATTTAACTTGTGTCAGAAGGAAAATTATCAACCTGATTATCACAGCCACCAAAATTTGTCACGTTATCACCACATAAAGCAAGACGTAGGTCTTTGTGCCATTTCTCATGACAACTTATATACAGAAACCCAGTAATTAAGTTAAAAAAAAAAGTAAATCACAATATTAATATAATGAAATACAATATAATTATTGATAGAATAAATTGATAATGGAATAAAGAAGGGAAAGCAATAGAATTTTATACTTATACACATATACACTACCTACACATATATAAGCACATATATACATATGCAAACACATACATAAATATAGTAAAAGCAGTTAACAAATGAATACTACTGTCAATTCACTGGTTTGTCTTTCAATCTTCACCTTGCTGTGAGAACATGAGTTTTGGATTTGAGAGTTTAACACACTGTTTTCATTTGACAATTGTGCCAAAGCAGCTGACAAGTACTTAAAATGGAAAATATGCATTTCTAAATTGTATAACATACAAATTGCCACCCATCTTTTTTGGTCAACCTGAGTCATAAGGTTAATCATATTTGCAAAGTTAATCATTTGCTTGTTGCTGAGAATTACAAGTGGAGACATATGAGCTAAATAACATGACCGAGCAAGATAAAATGCTTTACTTCCTGATTAAAAAAATAACAGTGTGTGTTATTTGTGAGCATCACTAGCAATATGTAATAAAGTCAGGTGCAAGACTTATTGTTACATATTGCTAGTGATGCTCACAAATAACTCATATGATCATCACACTGCTAACTAAAATCTGGTTACCCACCTCTTCTGTGCATTACTGACTACCACCAAGTTTATTGGGTTTTGGGTTTTTTTTTTTACTGAGCCTGTTCTTACTTTAGGATTATTGCCACTTGCAAATATTTGTCCTGAATGATCTGATCACACTGAAGACATTACAACTGTAAATGCACCCAGCACGCACTGAAGATGTAACCACCTTAAAAAGATGAATTTGGTCACATAAACTTCAAATTATACAACTCTGATTTAACACACTGCACATCCAGAATGGGAATACGCAGGCGGCTCGAGTGTCCTGAATAAAATGTCACAGATTTGTGGATGACGACAAGCTTGTTAACTGTCAGTGTTTGTGCAATTAAAGTGTGTGGTCTTGCCAAGAATTACACGAGAAGGCCAAATAGCGCTCTCATGTCTGTAAATATGAAGCTACTGCCTGCAGCCAGTTAGCTTAGCTTAGCTGTTGGACAGTAAACAGCGGGAAGCACATAGCCTGGCTCTGTCCAAAGTTGCCAAAATCTGACTATTGGCACATGTGAAACTGTAACTAAATAACACAGGAGATCTTGTTTGTTTAATCCATAGAAAAAAAACAAATTGTAAAAATGAGAAGTTGTGGAATTACAGAGTGTTATGGGCTGAACTTTTACTTTTACCTAGAAATGCAAGTGAGATGGATGCTGTTCAGATAACGCTGGAGAAGGTTTAACTGTCAGTATGTTTTCTTCAGTCCTGCTCAGTGACATTCCTTTATATTTCACAACCACCAGGCCGCGGCTCCCTGTCTGATGAACATGGTGGTGTTGTGTCAGTTCTGGCCAAACAAGCTGCAGCTCTCACCAGAGACCTAACAGACACTCCGACTGTGTGCCTGGAGTCGGAGTCAGGGTGAGCACTCACACAACCTTTTGTCTTTTTATTTATTTATTTATTTTTTTACTTGACTGACTCCCGCCTGTCGTCCCTCCCCACAGTTTCAGTGAATATAAGAGGTTTGTCTGTGGTGGAGTTGATGAATACTTGGGCAGATGAGTAAATCAAAGTCTTGGCAGACGAGCTCATTTTCATTTGTGTGGCTGTGCTGCCACCTTCTGGGCTCTGCAAAAAACCTCATCTGCTGAACTGTGTCTCCAACTTCCAACAATACTCATGATTATCAGGAAGAAGTCATTTTAAACGTTGGACCTTAGTACCTGTTGCTTTGTTGTGTCAACCCAGGTGTAAATGAATGACTTAATGACCGGAGCAGACATCACGTTTCAGTGGCTGAGGGGATCATTCTGTTCTGATCATTAGTGAGGAGAGAGCACATCAGTCATATCTTAGCTGCCCTGCGCGGGCTTCCTGTACACAAAGGCCTCGGTGAGGACCAAGCTACATCGCTAACTCCCTGATTAGCTATGTACCTCCAAGAACACTGAGGTCATCTACTGCTGCTTTATTGAAGGTTCCCAGCAACAGCTGTAGAAAAATTGGGGATGCAGTCTTGGTCAGTTACGGCCCTTAGCTGTGAACCACACTCCCTGTACGTATCAGAGAAGCAGCTCACTGAGTATCTTTAAAGGAAAGCTCAAAACTTATTCCTTCACTTTAGCCTTTAACTATCTCTGAATTTCTGCACTTTGCTCTGCATCTATGCACCGCTCAGCACTTTGTTTAAATGTCTTCTTATTTAATGATTTAATATTTTATTCCTTATTTTATCTCATTTTACATGAATGTTTTTAATGTTTTTCATTTTAAATCAAAGATCAATGCTCTACATGTTTTTATGTCTTTTCATGTGAAGCACTTGGTGCATTTCATTTATTTGTTGTAAAGCAGTTTGTGCTACATTTCTTGGTGCTTTATTATTGTTATTATTATTATTATTAGTGATCAAAAGCTATTAGAAATCAATCAGCTGATAAGTTTCAGTGTGAGTTTGAACTAAATTAGAGTTTAAGGCCATTGTCCTCTTTAAATTGTACATTTATACAACTGCCTTTATACTGCTGTTGCTGGTAGCCATGATGATGATGATGATGATGATGATGATAATAAACAGAAATCATAACCTCACCAATAATAATAATGTACAAAAGATCAGTAAAAGGTCAAAACATGTCATCACTTTTATTTTACTCATCTCTTGAATGTTCGTGTGACGATGCTGTTTTTGTTTCTGTGTGTTGTGTAGAAACATCCTGGTGAGGAGTCACGGCACCATCACAGTAGCAGTTCACAAGATCGCCTCTTGAAGACACCATGACTCACTGCAGAGTTTTACTGTAAAGAATTGTACATGCAAACAAACACATTAGTACGAATCACACGATCTGAGGGAGCTCTGACAAAGAGAAATCTGAGGTTTCCTCATTCGGCTGCTGTGTTCTCTGTATTTTCTGACCCCATATTTAAACCAGAGAGCTTGTTAATTTTCTGATGCTGAATATTAGAGTGTGAATCTCTTCTTTTATTAAAAAAAAAAGAAAGAAAGAAAAAGAATCTACACCAATTCATCAGTGATGCTATTTTATTGATACTGTGTACAGAATAGGTCTCATATGATGTTGTATCCAGCCGTGTTAAAACCGTGTGTGTGCGCGCGTGTGTCCGCGCGCGTGTGTGTGCTTTTTGCCCACAACCATATCCTTCAAGCCAAGGCAGTCATGCACAGAATAACAACCCTTAATAAACTTTAACTTGACTTTGTGCTGCCCTCCTCTGTGTTAAGTATTCATTATTTTCTCCTTTGCTCAGTAGCTGCGTGACATTTACACAAGACATGGAAAAAAAAAAAAAAAAACAAGTTTCACATTTTCCAATCATTTATGAAGCCACTGAAGTCGCGTATGGCGGAAGGATCACGCATTTATTCACTTAAAGAGCGTGTAGGTCCGTGTACCAGTGGAGCGCCAGGTGTACGCAGTGTGTTTTCGTGCTCCTCTGGATGGGGGAGTGTGAATCGCACAATGTTTTTTTGTCAGACAACACGTGTATCCCTCTGTCCGCAGCACATGGCTGTGTATCTGCAGAGCAGGCAGTGCAGCGCATCTTAGTGGCGCACCGCCTTTGTCCAAGACCTGAGCACCGTCTGCGGTGGCTCCGATGTTTTCGCCGCAGACCAGTTTATTTATGCCTGAGTGCCGGTGACGGTCCGTCCATCCCTTTCTAGTGAACGTGATATCTCAGGAGCGCCTGGGGGGAATTTCACCAAATTTGGTCCAGATGTCCACTTGGACACCAGGATGAACTGATTAGAATTTGGTGGTCAAAGGTCAAAGGTCAAGGTCACTGTGTCCGTACAAACACATTTAGGGCCATAGCTCAAGAATTCATACCCTAATTATGACAAAACGAAATCTCTCCTGGAATAAAACGATGAAGTTATAACATTTTATATTCAAATGGTCAACTTCACTGTGACGTCATGATTTTCTGCAAAACCACTTTTCTGACCATTATTAAACGCTGTAACTGAGGAACAGAAGGGGAGGGGAGATTCTGACCTTATATCACCTTGAAACTTTACCAAAAACACATGTAATGCCTTTTACTGAGTTCCCTCACAGTCTCCACTACATATTTCATGCCAGCCGAGCAGACATGGATGTAAACAGCAGCTCGGCTGGAGGCGTACTACTGCAAGGAGGTAATTCCAGCTTTCTCTCCTCTCTCCCCCTGAGCCCTCAGACGAGGTTCACTGCTACGTCTCAGTCACGTGGCTCTCCTCAGTGAAGGCTTCGCTCTCTGCGGCTCCTCGGCGCAGCCAGCGATGTTTGAGGCTGAGATATGAGATGCAACTGAGAGTGGCCCGCTCATAGAGGCAAAGTTATGGCACAGTCATCATCGGAGGAAGAGGTCCCGCAGCAATTTCTCTCTGCCACTAAGTCCTCCGCTGGTGACGCGCAAGCATTTCTGGGACGCACAACACCGGAGCGAGAAAACCCCAAATTAAACTAATTGAAATCGGTGCAGAAGAGCGTCGAGGACAGAAAGAGATTTCAGGTACGTGCTTCATGTTTTTAAATTTTTTTTTTTTTTATTGGCACATTTATGAGAGTCTGCAGCTTTTGAACTAATTAACCGTTTTAAATATGAGATGACAAAGATTTTACATTTGATGAGGCTATAATTCATTTTCATTATTGGTGAACTATTTCCTTCAAACCTTTCACATCACACTAAAGTTATGCCCTAAACTGTTATCCTCTGTGACACCCCCCACCCCACCCCCCCATCCCCCCCAAAGTTATTCTGGGCTTTAAAACTTTTCACCCACATTGTGTCAGTGCAGGTTTGTGCCTCTTTTTGTCCCATGGCACCCAGATGACATCTTCCTGAAATTCACTGCAGAAGTGTCAGTGTGCCTGAATTCTGAACGAGCCTTTTCTTGCCTCCCCAGCAGAGTTGAGTTGTGTGGGGGGCACAATGCAACAGGCCTGTGAAGTGAAGATAACAACTGGCTCACAGCGACACACCGTAAGACCTCCCTGTTTTCTCCTCTCAGTAATACGGTTTTGTGTGTGCCTCCGTACTCTAAGCCAAAAGCTTTCAGCTAAACACCCTGCATTTACTACATAAGCTCACAATTCCTCAGGACTGATGCCTGTGTGGCTTCCCCCTCAGAGCTCACAGTCACAGTTGGAGCCTCTGAGTTGTGACTCTTGATAGATAAAATAGTTAGGCAGACAGAAAATCATGAAGAAGAGGGTCAGGGACACAGCTGGCCACGAACTTCATTAGATGGTGATATTTGGTTGAATGCAGGCTGTGACGTCATGCGACCAAAACTCATAGTTAGGACAGCATATAATGAAGAATACTGATGACAACTGAGGTTGTTATTTTGTTGGTTTTAATTTGTGTTCTTCACCAAAACCCACATGGGAGAAGGTTGCCTTTAAGGCTTTCTGCTAGAGTGGTTTTCAGGTAGAAAGGCAACCTAACCAAATAGCCCCTCAAAACTGAAAATCTAAATAAAAGAAAAATTGAAAATAATAAGCTAACAAAGTCAAGCAGGACATGAACCCTGGTATCCAGAGTGACAGTCCTATGTTTGACCCATTCACCCACCACAACCATCTCTTTGTTGTCTTTGTAGTGGGCCTACCTTCTGCCAGAAAGCGTTTCTGGCTTTCTGCCAGCAGGGTTTTCTGGCAGAAAGGCTTGAAGGCAAACTTCTCCCAGAACCACGTCTTCCACGCGTCTCGTGCCAACGCCATCTTGAAAAACAAAGTACCAACATTCTAGTTGGGAGCAAAACCCGACGCCTGCGAAATGTCACAATGTCAATCAGCCAACGTTAGGTTGTGACATCAACACGATTTTCATTTCCAGCCAAAATGTTATGTCTGTCCAGCGTCTTTCTGAAGAGAAAGTTACTTGAAAAAATACGGTTTGAAAAACTGAAGTTGATATTTTCATGTCTCTGTAACGTAGCAGCCAGAGGTTTTTCTGTCCATCTGTCCATATGTACGTACAGGTCCGTCTGTCCCATTCTCATGAAGGCCACATGTCAGTTACGCCTTGAGGGAATTTCTTAAGCTTTGGTGGTCAAAGGTCAAAGGTCAAAGGTCAAGGTCACAAGGACCACACAAAACACCTTTTTGGCCATAACTTTAGAATGCACAGACTAATTAACTGCAACTGGACTGGTTGGTGGAGGCATGCATGTTTTTTAGAGTATCACTATCTTCTTCACTTCATCAGTATTGTAGAGCCATAATGAAATGCCATTTCTTTCAAAAGAGCAGTTCAGCTTAAGAAATAGTTCAGCTATCAATGCATAATCTTCACAAAGACAGGTAATTGGGAGGGTTTGAAAATGCAGAATTTCCAGATATTTACTTTGTAGGTAAAAAATCTTCTTGGCTTTTGACTGTAACTGCAGTACTCCTGCTATGACCCCAGGAACACTTTACGAAACTGTCCTGTTAGGATAAAAATAAACACTTGTACAACTCTGCTGGAGATTCTGAACGGGGCTTTTCATCTTCGGTCATCACTGTGAGAGTAAACTTTTAAAGTCTGCAAGCATAGTGAGACTATGGAGAGACTTCATGGATGCAGCAGTGGGAGTTGTATAACTTTACCAAGTATTGCTCTGCGGTCATACTATGATCCGTGTATAAAGGATCTACTATTACAGTGACGTCAGCAGATGTGATGTCATGTGTATTCTCAAATTATCCCTTTTTTTCAGACTTTTACACAATGCAAAACTTTTCTTTTATTTGCATTTCGACTGAGATGTGTGACTGTTTTGGAAGAGGGACATCACAACTCGTTTGAGCCACGTTCACTATCATGAACTTGGTTGTCTTGTCGTACTTATCAGGCCTTTCTTTACAGCCCTTTAAAGAATGAAGTTGTGCAGCCTTAGAAGTATCTTACAGGAAGACATGCCTGTGCAGATGTTTTGTCAATTCTAATCTTAAAGCATTGACTGATTTGTCCATCAGTGTCTGTGCTGTGTGCCAGTGTCAGGAGCAGTTCATGTCAAAACAATGACATACATGGCATTGTCTCACTGCTCAAACCACAGATTCTCCTTTAAGGTATATGTGTATGTTTGTTGGCAAAGGTCTTGCTGTGTACTAAACTAAAACAGGACGTGTCACAGCAGGACAATTGTTGACTCTAAACCAGTAGAACAGGGTGAGAATGTTTCTTAAAGCACGGTCATGGAAGATGGGGTGAGGTGGGGTGAGGTGGGGTGAGGTGGGGTGAGGTGGGGTGAGGTGGGGTGTGGCTGGGTTCTCCTGCTTTCTGCAGGTGTCCATGTTTTCCTCCTCACTGAGGATGTAGCAAGAGCTCAAAAGTCAGCATCAAAGGGACCTCTGGCTAATTTGATGCTTTTCATTATTATTTTTATTGGTTGTTGTGACTCTTTTTCCCTGCAGGCAATATTTTTTAAATGTATACCTCTATAAAGAGTATGTACGTCAATAGAGACATCTTGAGACAGCTTGAGCCTGGAAAGATGTATTCAGAGCAGCTATTACAACTTTTTTTTATTTCAATGCCAATGCAATGTACACCGCATAATTATAAGCCCTGCCCTATTTTTCCACATCGGTCAAGCAATTAATCAAACTTAATTTGCATATCACCTTTCATGGAGGTGCAGTTCACAGTGCTTCACAGCAGACTGATATTAATAAAGAAAAAGGAAGAAAGGGAAGACCCCATTCATTTTAAAGGTGTAAATCCAGGAATTTTTTTTATCACTTTCCTTAACATGGTGAGATAGGTCACTTTTTGATTCTCTTGTCAATTTCTCAGGAAATAATTTATAGATCTTGATGTAAAAAGTCAGACATATTATTGGTGTTGAGATGACTCTGTACAATTTGGTGCAGAGCCAGATTCCAGATAATAATCTAGATATAAGATTACATATAATAGATTACACGGTTACGTATAAGGATCTAAGAAGGCGTGGCTGAACTGCCATTCTGCCGCTTGTTGAATACAGTGCAGAACATGTTCATGTGACTGATGTAATAACCAGCCTAAAGCCCAGTTCAACTTTTCTCTGACTTTCTGTCATTACTAGGCATCTTTTAGTAATTAAATGTGATTGTCATTGTTTCTCATTGTAAATGGAAACACAGAGAGGGAGGAAGCAGAGTGCAACATTCTTCTCAGTGCTGCACATCTGTAGAGTCACACTGCTGACTGAAGCACTATTGCTGCATCACAGTGCAGGGGCTTGCTTCTCCGCATTTGCTGACCCGATACGTTAGCAGTCATCACTCTGTTGTAAATATCTCACGTAATAAATAAGCTATGCAAAGTCACACATAAACTTTAAGGATGCCAGATATTTCCCTCAAGAGTTGGCAGAGAACAAGAAACAGAATTAAAAGAGAGTGAATAATTGACTTATATTCATGTGATGCCCAGAAATGGATGATGTTGCTCTGTAACTGCTGGAATGTGTAAATGAGTAATGCTTTGCTAACAATAATGATATGATAATAAGCTTTATTTATATAGCACCTTTCAAAACACAGTTACAAAGTGCTTTGCAAGACAAGATAAAATTGACGATGACCAACAAAAAAAGAATGATTAAAAAAAAACATTTAAAAACAGTCCAAAGTTTTACAACAGTGGGGGGTGGGGGGGGGGGGGGGGGGGGGTGGGGTGGGGTGGGGTGGGGGTGGGGTTTGTGTAGTCAGTACTACAACTTTACAACTTGGCGGCAATCTGAGGTCATTTCCACTCACAAACTTCAGTTGTCATGAAATCTTGTACAGACATTTGTGGTCTTGAAAAAAACAATCCTCTTATGACATAATATACATGTAAAACTAGTGACATTCCTACTTTGTTTAGTGCTAATCAGCAGATGTTAGCATCCTAGCATGCTAAACTAAGATATTGGATATGATAAACATTATACTTTGTGAACATCAGCATGTTAGCATTGTCCCTGTGAGCATGCTGACATTAGCTTTTAGTGCATAGCACTGCCTTCACCACTTAACTACAGCCTGACTGAGCCTCTAGCATGGCTGTGGTCTTTTAGTCTTGATTCATTTACAAGTTGAATAAGACCGACTTGACTGTACCACTTGTGTTGTTCTCATTTGTGGAGGAGATGCAGGTCCAGTCTGGCCATCAGGTCCTCTGCAGGTCCTTCTATCATATGTTCTTTGAAGGATCCTGCGTCTGAATTGGGAATCATTGTTGCACTAGTCACATTGCAGGACGTGCGATGTGTAGTGATGCACATTAACTCAAACATGTCACGCTACAACTTTCTTGCTGCTTGATACAAAAGGAAAACTCGCACGGTTGTTATTTTTCATGACTCATCTACAAGAGAAATCTGTCTGATCATTTACTCTGATTCAAAGCTTCTTGGACACACAGAGTTTGTTGATAGTCTGTGACATGCAGACTCTGCATGTCACAGTGAACCACCAATCTCAATCAATCATTCTTGATCAATTTATCAACCAACCAAAGCAGGCCCCATCCCCGCAAACGATCGCAATCCAGTTTTGAATAAAACACGTCCCTTTCTGTATTGGTCCGGGTTAGGGATAGGGCTGTGGTCATTCTCTCGGAGCTTTCATCATATGAGGTGGGTGGGGTTTTATCTAAACACAGAAAAAGTTTTGTTTCTGTGCCTTCAGTTATCATTGTCCATTTCTTCTTGCAGGTGTAATGCTAATCTCGATGCAGCCATAGTTCCAAGTGCCCTTCAACCAACCTGAGGATGACACTCAGACAATAGGACTTCTGACTTCATTCTTCACCTGCGGAGCCTTCAGCATACTACCAAAACAGCATAAAAGGTAACTCTTCAAACTACAAGAGAAAAAGAAGGGTGGTGTCTGCACAGTTTTGGGGGATCAATCTATAACATGATGAATCTGATCTCCAAAGCTTGGTGTCGTTAGTTTCCACAAGTGAAATGTGTGTGTGCATCTGTGTGGTTCATATTGGCGTTGGGAAATGGCAACGTCACAGAGCAAACAAGACGAGAGATCGCTCGTATTCCAGGGTAAAAGACAAGGGACAAAATCCACAGCTCTTATTCTGTGGAAAAGTGCGATGTAAATCGGCTAAAGCTCCTACGAGGCGGCGGCCGTCTGAGGTATCTTTCAAAGTTACTGTCTTTGTAGAATACATTTCTATCTCTTGAGTTGCAGGAGAAGGAAAAGTAGGACATTTTGGAAGATCCCCTCTTGATTTTTCTGACTGTGATTGCTGAAGTCTCATATTAACTTCAGCTGAACTTTATAACTGCGGATATTGTCTCCCGTCATGTAATGGAACTGTATTATTAAATGATTTCTTCCCATGAGGAACAATTAGAGCGACCAAACGCTGCCTCCATGTAGACGTGGGCATGTGGGTAAAATTGACTCAAACATATGTGAACCTATCAGTCCATCTGCCACAAACGTTTATGAGTATGTGAGAAAGCCTTAACTGTTAATGGAAATGCACCACTGTTAATAAAGTGAAATGAATTAGTCAAGTTGAAAGTTCATTATCAAAACAACATTAAAAACAAATGGTCATTTTTAATGGTTGAAAGTGGCTCATGGAGTTTAATCCAATGTATAACCTTGCCACAACTATAACGCCATTTGTGAAAGGTCATTTATTGAACAACCTAAAACTCAAAATGCTGCGTCGCCTAAAAAATTGTAAACTCGTCTTCAGAATGTGAATTGTCTCGAGCTTCTATGAAATAAAAGCCAAATTACATTTGCCTCAGGCAGGATTCTCCCAGGCTTGTTTTTTTGCATGTTGTCTATTTTCCAATCTAGTTGGCTACTTTCCTTTCCAGCTCACATACTGTGTTTCTGATACAGTCTTGCCCACGACTCTTTGTCTTTAAAAGCGATCTTGCTCGATCCTAAATCTGCCTGAGCAGGTGTTGCCATGGCTTTTTTGTATTGACCTAAAAGATACAATCTGTGATTGTAATATACATCCCATCAGTAAAGATCAGAGGTGGCACGTCAAAGGAAGCAGCAGTTTCTTTTTCAGATTTCTCATTCATTTCTCCCTCTGTGGTGGACGGTGGTTTTCTCTGGAGTGAGCACTAGATTGGGACACTTATGATTTATCATCATTTTGGACAGAATTACTAGCAGAAAGTTGTTCACATTCCATGGATGTTCTTTTTTAACATTCTGCTTTCACATCTGTCTATAGTCAATCTTGCAGACTAACCAAACCAATACCCCCCCTCACCCTTTTTGTTTTTGTTTTTTCACCTTCATTGAATAGGACAGTCTAGAGGCAGACAGGAAACAGGGAGAGAGAGAGAGAGAGAGAGAGAGAGAGAGGGGGTATGACATGCAACACAGGTCGCCAGCTGGAATCGAAATTAAAGTTTCCCCGTGTTGTTTATCTCACGGATGCACAAGAAGACCCGATACACAGGCAAATGATTTCACACTGTTCCACTGATCAGAAGTTGGAGATAACACACCAAGATGTACAGCAATGTACCAGCAAAGGCAGTGAAGAGGAAGACGAAAAAGCTAGTAAGCACAGATGTAAACAACGCTCGATTTAACATACTTAAAAAAATCTGGTTTGCAAATGTTTTATGAGGAAGAAAATGCACTCAACATTTGTGACAGCTCAAGGATACACTCACAATGAGCTTGTGTGAGTAACGCTGAAAGTAAAATGAAGTTTTGTTTGTTTACAAGAAAACTCCACATGGTACCTTTAAGACTGCTGTTTTCAGTTTGCTCAGTCCAGACTTCATGCACAGACTCGGACTCATAAATCAGACTTTCTGAAAGGAGGAGGTGAACGGATCTGTGAGTAGTTTCTCATTGGTTGTTGTGACTCTTTTTCCCAGCAGACAACATTTTTTAAAATGTATACCTCTATAAACAGTATGTAGGTCAAATAGAGACAGATTTTGGAGAATATTATTCACTAAGTAGCCGTACTAAAAATCTAATATTATACTAGACGCACACTGTAAAATGTGGAGAGAGAATGTGCAGTTGGAAGTGTGCGGTAACGTGGTGTTAATACCTGACTACAAAGTGCTGATCTCCAATCCGCCATCGCTCCAACCCTCAGACCCCCGGCACATTTACAAACATGCACTCAAACACACTCTGAGGACAACTTGTGAACAGCACATGGGGAAATACTTTCCTCGCAGTACACTGGCCCAATTCATTCCCCTTTTAATCCGCTCTCTGCTCTCTGCCTAATTTGGTCTTGGCTTCTTATTCGTGTCTAAGTCAGACTAAGTTAGTGATGCAGGCTACAAAGGACTGGTGATAAATACAGGTTTACTACGCCCTCTCCTCCAGTGTTGTTCAAAGTCTTGAACGCTTTGCAGCGTCTGAGTGGGAGTACAGTTTATGTGAGAAAGTATCTGTATGGCTAAGCACCATTTAAGACAAGTGAGGAACAGTAAACATACAGTATATATTTTTGTGGTTTTCGTGAGCGGACTCTAGGATGGTAAACGATAAAGACACACGACATACAGTGTGTAGTGTATGTGTGGTAAATACTTGAGTTTGCTAATTGCAGTCAACATGGCTGTTAAAGGCATCAGACTCTTGCTCAAGCGTTGCCTCTGTTTGCGCTTGTGGTTCATCTCTGACCCCAGCACTCCCCCCTGCATCCAGCTGTGGGTTCCCCATAGAGAGCTTCAAAAGTTTCATTTTATAAAATATTAATATTGACTAGTGTTTGTTTGACACTGTTGAAGCTCATATACAAAATATTGTTTGCTTCTTTTTTCAAGCACTCTAATCGACACAAGTCTAAGACACGGGAGGGGGATTCTTTGGAATTAAGTTGCATGAACGGCTCCAAGTATCTCAGGGTCTCATGTTGCCTGCTGGGGAAAACCAAGTCAAACTGCAATACACAAAACTGCAATGTCACATTTGACAGAAGCAGAAGCAGGTAGCTCTTAAATCACCTCTCAACAGGAGCACAGGTGCGTTTCACAAAACTGCAGTCTTGGGGCATAAGTTGTTTAACAGGGTTTTTCACACTTAAAAAGTGAAGGGAAAAAAAAAGAAAACTGGGGCTAGAAGCTGATCTATTCTTACTTCCTGAGAAATCTGGCTCAGGCTTGTTTTTCACCCACCACCACTGCTTGCCTTAAGTTGACAGGTGAGAGAAGAATGCATATCAAGATTGTTAGTGAGGAAACTCACAGCCACATGTTTGAGCCTCAGTCAGACTCAGACCCAGAGTTTGTTGAGGAGTGAGGAGTTTGTTGTAACCAAAGCGACTAGAAGACGTATCAGAGCCGTAAGCGTAGTTATTTATGTTAGCTTGTAGCTGGCAGTGGCTGACACAGTGTTAGCGGCCGTGCTAATGCAAACTGTCACTCTCTGTACTGACAAGGTTTCGGTTGTAGTTCGCCCGTCCCCACACGTTGATGGGATTGGTTATTTAGGTTTGTGACGTGTGAAACCCTGGCTGTCTGAATCTGTTTTTATGAGACTGTCATATGGATGTTAATAAGGTTAAAAACTTGATTTTTAATCTCATATCTTATTATCACTGCACTCAGTAATCAATCATCATTGCCAGTACAAACATAAAACTATATCATCTCATTGACAATCAGTGCATTTTCATGCGCTTGAATAACCTGTTTATTCTGATTTCTACAGTGACTTGACTTTGTAAACGTAAACCTGATTTACTTCAAGGCTCCCTATGGAGCTTTTTTTCACTCTTCCTACGTGTATCCTTGAGGCCTCATGAATGTGTGTGTGCATTTGCTTCCATATAGGAGCTGATTTCGGGACTAATTTGAAATCTGCATTGTTAACATCAATGTCTACCACTTAGAAGTCTTCTTCCCTGCTTGTGTTAGCACTTTGTTACATTATGGCTATCAGCTGTTGCATCACATGTGCCCGACAAAGGCTTAAGACAGGGGGAGTGTCTTCAAGTCCTATTCAAAATAATTAAACCCCAAATCTGACCAGAACAACAATGTAAGTAGATTTGAGCAAGTCAGCCATGTTTTAGACTGTGTGGTTTGGAGTTGTTCAAACGTTGCTTGCTAGAAGCAGGTCTACTGAGTCTGGATAAGTTTTATGAGCGTTTCTAGGTTCACTGAAAAGTTATCCTGATAACCGTGTAACTGTTTCCCAGAACAGCCACAGGGTTTTTTCGGTTCACAAGTTAAATTATCACGAGGTTAAAACATCATCATAAAGCAAACTTTAGCCCATCATGCACAGAACATACTGTTACGTGCTGACAGGGAGCTTCTAGATTCACATTTAAATTAAATATTTGCACCTGCTGTGACATAGATACACTTAATGTAAACACTGCTGAGACATTCAGTCCTGCGCAGGAGCTGTAATAAGAGCAAAAGAGGTGGAAAAGTAACCAGGCGTAGCTGTACTGTAACTGGCCTGTTTCACAGCTCAGTGACTTAACAAGCATTACTGTCTGTCGTCAGAAAGGATCATTCTGTCCCGTGACATGATCACACCACATTAATGTCAAATATCAGTCAAAACATTGAATGGTTCAAAATGATTTGATTAAGCTGTTGTCTGCAGTTTACGAGTTTTACAGGTAGGTTACTTGAAGCACAAGTAACCTACCTGTAAAAGGAAGAAGAGTTTTTGTTTTTTGATACTTAAGCCTTGAGAAAGAACCTGCTTGTCCTGCTTCTTCAAAAACTAAAAAATGCTACATACGGCTAATGTTGTGGAAACCAAGAGATGGAGATTCACTCACAGACTACAAACAATCAGAATTTATTGTCCTTAAAGTAAAAAAAGTAAAAAAGTTAGGAAATTAAAAAAAAAAAAAATAGATGTGGATTTAACACTTAAAAACACATTAGTTACTGTGTGACTTTGTGGCAAACGTTTTATATAATGAATCCTGAACATTACCTTAAAATGCTGTTCCATTAGTGTTTGTATCGATGAATGTGTATTGTTATGGCCCGCAGTCACATGAATGATCCTGATTACGCAGCCTGTGTAACTTTAAAGTTATTTGTATTATTTGCCCTTTTTTTTCTCCTAGTGAAACCAAGGCAGCCATGAACCTGTTCAGGAAGGATGCCATGAGCACAAAGAAGGAGAAGGAGAAAGAGATCCAATATGAGGACCCTCCAGATGGGGGGTGGGGCTGGATGGTGGTGCTGCATTGCTTCCTGGTATGTCCACCTCAGCTGTTTCTGATAATCTCTCATTTCTGTGGTAATGTTATTATGTGTTTATTAATATGATGGTTTTTTAAATATTGCTTTTATATTATAATAACTTATAGAAAATATGGGATTATTGAACTTTTGCACATATTTCATGTGCAATGGATGTTTTGCTGAACTGGAAACATGCAAATATTTCACAGCACACTTCTCGCACTACAATATGTGTGCCACTGCAATTTTTGATAATACTGGATATAATATTTCCGTGTGTCCAAATGTGACATAACAACACTGGAGAGAAAAATGTGCTGTGTCTACTTCACGGACAGCACTGATATGTTTCCCATTATTTTCATGTGTGTGTTCAGGTAAATGTCCTAGTGATGGGAACACTGAAGAGCTTCGGGATCTTCTTCGTGGCCTTCCAAGATGAGTTTGGAGGCTCGGCAGAGAGCATCAGTTGGATCGGTTCCATCATGTCGAGTCTGCGCCTGTCTGGAGGTACGATGTCTGCATCTTCTATCTAGCTCTGAGTCCATAGACTGGATGTAAAGATACTTTCTACACTTAGGTATTGAACGGCAGAAAATGAGGAACGTTTGCTGATCCTACACCTTTGTGCTTCCTCTCCCGTTTCTTCTGTAGCACCCATTGCCTCTGTGGCCTGTGCCAAGCTGGGAGCCAGGGTGACCTCCATCGCCGGGGCAGTGCTAGTTAGCGGAGGCTTCCTCATAAGTATTTTCGCCAACAGCGTGGTGTTCCTCTACATCAGCATGGGAGTGATAGTTGGTGAGTAGAAACGTGCGGTAAGCCAAAAAACCTCATTGAGACTCAAACTTGCTGTTTCCATGATGACTCTGAAACCACAAAGCAAAGCCAAGGTGTTTCTCTGCATGCTTCATGCAGACAAGAGAAAGTCATTCACAACCAATCACCTCCTCATGGTGATGGAGGCCATCACTATGACTGACTGACACAGTGTTTGATAATGATCACCTTCTCTCCTCCTCATAGGAATGGGTTTTGCACTACTATACCAGTCCTTCTCAGTGGTCACAGCCCTGTACTTTCGAAAGAGGTTAGCAACAGCGTATGCAATCGGGCGTTCTGGGATGGGTTTGACCTTTGCCCTCGCTCCGTTCACTCAGCTGCTCCTGGACCAATATGCTTGGCAAGGTAGGCCGGGCAAATCTCTTAATGAGCAGGCTTAAGCATTTGTTTGATGTGTGAACATTGCATAATAAAGTATGTTTTCTGGTGTATTTCTGTTTTTTGAGTGGAAGTACACATTTTGGGTCCTGAGCTGTCTTTGTCTCCCGCAGGTGCGATGCTGATTCTAGGGGGTCTCATGCTGAATCTGGTGGCCTCTGGGATGCTTCTGCGGCCCATCAACGTGAAGCCTCCCATGTCAAACGCTACCTCTTCTCCCATCCAAAAGAGTCCTGCTGTTTCCCTCAAGAGCTCCTCAGAGAAGGAATACACTAAGAGCTGCTTGAATGGCTCCTCTCATTTGTCTAATGGCATCTCCAAATCAGACTCATTCCCATCCTCTCCTCCCTCTCACAGGGACTCTGAGAACCTGGGGGGCCAATGTACTCAGGGAGCCCAGGACCAGTCAGTGAACCCTGAATTTACCAGACTGATCCTCAATGGTGTGAATGGCCATGAGCCTCACCATGACTTGGGTCAGTGTAAACCCACCGCTCCAGACAGCTCATTGGAGCTCAATGGCAGCATGAATGGGTCCACCATTGTTGGATTTCCCTCACATGCCAGCACACCCAGTGAGGTGACCGTCAAAAAAGCCAAAGTACTGGATTTCTCCTTGCTAAAGGACCCATTCTTTTGCATCTACACTTGGTCCTTGGTCTTCAGCCAGCTGGCCTACTTCATCCCCTATTTCCACCTGTCTGCCCGAGCCAGAACCCTGGGCATCGACGCCATGGATGCTTCGTTTATCATCTCTGTGGCAGGTGAGACACACGCTTATCAAAACTTCCTGTTTTTGTGTGTGTTTGTTATGATGATTATGGTATTTTGGAAAATTGAGCTCATTTGCTCTGTTGACGAGGGTTATAAGAGAAGATTGACACCACCATCATGTTTGCTGTGAGAAGGAGGCAATGACAATGAAAACTCCAAAACTTTATTGTTAAAGATTAGTTTTTATAGCCATCATTAAGGTCATTCACAGCCAATCGCACATAGAATATAAGTAATACAGCAGCAAGTGACAGAGATGTTATAGCGTGGCCTTCCAGGGGTCGGGTTCTGCTCAAACCAGTACGAGTTTGTTCAATGTTTGATCATATTGGAAATGAAATCAGTGGTATATAGTTCTTCAGAACGGCTCCACTCAAAGGTGAAGTGAAAAGCCAGCTGTCATAGAGAACAAGAGGCACAATATCATTTAAGTATGGGGGTAATGGCACACATTTTTTAGACAGCCTCTCGTGGGAGATTGTCATCTCTCACCTGTGCACAGCTAATCATCAGGTGAAGTGGTTGTGAATGTCAGACCGTCGATTTCAGAAATGTACTGAAATTGTCAAATGAAGTGCACCTAACTCAGCCGTCGGAAAAAGTGAGAGGGGAGAGATTTTTACAAAGCTGTTCGATGACAAGCAGCTCTGAAGAAACCTACGTGCTACTTAAAACAAGTTATCGATAGAATCCTCTCAGCTCTCAAAGGGCATTTCAAGTTTTGAAAAACTGCAAAAATGTTGCCTCTATCATACAGTGTCCATGCAATGCTTTTATTATTCTTATTGAAATATTTAGAACTTTTGCAATATGCCACATCTGATAGAAGCACCTTTTCAAAAAAAGACCTCTCCCTCTGGGTGAGTCAATTAGAGGCGCTGTACCCCTTCTGACTGTACACCAAATATGGTGATACAGTACCCACATCCAACACCAGCACCAGCCCTCACCTGACTGCCAGCTCAGCAGTTTGATCAGTGTACAAGCACATGATCATAAACCAAACTCAGTCATTGCCACATGATTCACCGCACTAATTTATATCTTTTACATTAGACACCAGTTGTGCATTTGACACTGTCTGAAATTTGAAAAAAAAAGAAAAGAAAAACACTCCCACTCTTTATAAATCTGACAGACTCCTGACTGAACAGACAGCTGCCGCTTGTCTTTGAATGTGGCTTCCAGCAGGGATTTCACAGAGACTGTGAAGAGGGAGGTCCAGGTTTCTTTAAGACTGGGTTTAAGAGGCGATGCAAAAAAGTCCTCAGTCAACTTCTAGGCATTAATTATTTGTGAGCTGCTCAGACTCTGCAGTCTTATGTAATGAATGTGCTTACATAAAAGCTGAACTTTGGTCCACTAGCCAGGCCGGGTGGGTTCAGCAGTATGCCACTGATGGGGCCACTTCATATGAACAAAAAACAGCATTAACATTTTGACCACAGAGCACACGTGTGTGTAATTATTCAAGAGTGCTTGGTCAGGCTTTGTGAATAATTGAAATGCACCACATAGGGTTGTGCATTTATGAGTTACATGCTTCTGTTTTGTAACCTCTCCCTTAGTAATCAGTGCTCAGGAGATAAGATATTATTTCCTTTGATTGAAGGTGTCTGGTAGATAATGATAATGACTGTTAAATGGTCTGAAACACATCTGTTATCACAAGCCCGAGGATTTAGTGGGTGTGAGAATGTTATTGTGATAGTAACATGAGAAGCTGCTGACATTTCATACATTTATTACATTTTTCTCGTCACATCTCTTCAATGTGGCATGACACCAGATTTGATTCATTTCACATTGAAGAATGCGAACTGATTGTTTGCATCACCGCTCTGTTTGGCTATTGAAGACATATTTGTGGTGTTAGATTGTCTAAAAGGCTAATTATGTGATACGTTTTGAAAAAAAAAGAGAAAAAAATCTGTCATTGTGAAATATGGTATATAACCTGCCTGGGAAAATACAGTGTTTCCTTTGTATCAGCAGCTGGACACCACCACTGCTGGACAAAATGGGTAAAATTAGAGAAAGAGGTCTCAAGAAAAACACTATGTAGAGAAAACACAGCTGGGATAAAACCATTTATGGATTGAGCCAAAACTATGATTGGGGTCAAGTAACACGGCAGTATAAGATTACAGGATGCTCTGAAGGCTGTTAAACCAAGCTCTATGGAATCTCATCTATGCAGCTCTAACAAAAACCAGAGGATATAGATGTCTGATGAACTGTTGCTTTACTAAGATGAGCTCTGTGCCAGTGATCAGTGCCAGCGAGCAGCAAACAACACGTTTGTTCTGTCACATTCTCTGGTCATGTGCACTGTAATGAAAGAGAGACAGAGCTGGGGAGACGGGGTGCCACCCACACCACAAAGCCACCATCCCAGTATCCTGCTGTCCCTCTTTCCCCCGACCCAGTGCTTGTCATAGAGGCCCATTGACTGGGCCGAGCGAGGGAGGCCACTATCATCCGGGTCAGTCTGTTCGTCAACTCTCAGCCACCAACACTGGAGCTAACCGGAGTCGCTAAGCAACAGCTGACTGAGTAAAGTTGCTGGCGCGGTGACAAGAGGGGTCCAGTTCTAAAGTGGCTGATACTTTGCAGAGGAGCACTGAGGCAGCAACACGTACAAAAGAGGAGGCAAGACAAGCCAGCAACAACCTCAGAGAAGCTGGGAAAACCAATATATGCCTTTTATAAACCTTTGCTTTAATCTAGTGACAAAATGTCCATCTTTGAAGAAAAGGGAATGGCATCTCTCCATGCCTCCCAACCCTCCCATGGTGTTAAATCCCAGAGGCATTCATATACGCCTTCTATACCTGCCAACGCTACAAACAGAAATGGACAGAACTAATAATGTTCCTGGTGCACTTGGCTTAAGGTGCTACTTGGAGAGGCCAAATTTAAACTGCATTGTGCTGAGTTTGAACAGGAACAGCTGCAGGCCTGGACGAACCTGCTGAGGCTAAAACACACAAACAAACTCATAACTCATCTGTATGCAAGCAGGGGACACCCCAGGACATTGTCGTGGGTCGCTAGAGGAGGACACATAAACACAGCACAGCTGCCTCTTGTCATCTTTCTAACCTCAGAGGAGAGAGACGCTGTAGAATCTGTTATGTAAGGAGAGCAGAGGTGTTCACTGACGAGGCATTTCAGTGTTTATTCATTTAGATTTCATCCATAGGCTTAAGGAGTGAAGATGTAGCCGATCATTTAATGCATCCATGTGTTGATTTATGTTGATAAATGTAACCTTTATTGACATATACTGTAAATATGCTTACTCTACTTGGCACAGGTACTGTATGCAAACTCATATTCAGCAGAATTTCCTTCTGTTTTGGGTTCAGGTTGAGCCTTTGCAGTTGTGTTGCAGAGGCTGAGCAAAGGATCAGTATATCTGATCTGCACAGAACCAGTTTGTTATATTGATCAGTGGCTAAGCGCCGCCTGCTTGTAGCTATTCCTGTGACAGTCAATACACCACTGCAGTTTCTGCATCATCTATCGCGTTCCAGTTGACCTCAGCAGAGAGCAGCACATATCTGCCCAGTCATCAAAGTGGAGTAAACAATCAATCAGATGGGATGGAGTGCATAATGAGTTGTTTAGCATAGCATAGCACAGTGTCATACAGATGTTAACAGAAGAGTATGTTGCCTAGTGTTTCTGGTTAGGAACATTTTCGTTTCAGAGAGCATGGACGACAGGGACTCATCTCGACATCTCGTTTGATGCTAATGCAGACCTGTGTCGCTTTGCTGCACAGCATCATTCATCATTCTTTCACACACACACACACACACACACACACACACACACACACACACACACACACACACACACACATCCTGGCTTTGTTTTTATTAAGCAGACACTAGCTGCATGATTTTAAAGGAACAAGATGTGGTATGCTCACAAGTCCCTGCACAAATCTTTCATAGATTATTTCAGCTGCACTTGATTTGATGATGTATGATATAAATAGAAAATTGCGAACCTTTGCGAAAAAAATCAACACTCGGCGGACACATGGTGTAACTTCATCAGGAACTCAGTTGTATCACTCCCTCAGTCAGTCAGTCAGTCAGTCACTCACAGACATTCGGGGATGTAGTGCTGGACTGATTTAATTGATCTAACATATTTTTTCATATATTTTATTTAGTCTTACTTCTAGTGGTATATAGCCATGTAGATAGTTTTGGTTGTATTTACCCAAGTTTTGAAATTTGAGAGATTTCTTCTCACAACCCCAATACAATGGAAGTGACTGGAATTTGTTTGTGGTAAATTCCTTTTCTCACCAAGAGCTGTATTTAGTGGTGGAAAGCAATGTCAATGTTGACTCTTCTTTTGTCTCTATTTCTATCGTGTCTTTTCTTCTACTGAAGTTAGCATGCTAACCAGTTAGCCCCGGCCTGGTCAGCCCGTCTCGTCACTGTAGCGTCCAGTCTGCCCTTAAAAAGTAGTGCTGATGAGAGAGTGTATTACAACCTTTCGTATTGTTAATGCAATGATGACTGAAGCTATTGGCAAGAGACCATCATCACCATTTGCTCCTGGCGAGAAACCTTGTTCATTGGCAGAGAAAAATTATATATAGGCCCTTTAAAGAAATCAACATTGCTGTTGAATAATAATTGTTGTAATTTTTCAATTCTGTGACCACTTAAAATCTTTTGTCTTAAAATTGTGAATTACTCTGGTATCTGTACATCAGTGGATTTTCTTTCAAATTTAAGATGTCATTTCATTTTATCTAAGGTGAAGAGAGCAGCTTTTTCCAGAGAGCAGCTGCTTGATAATACCTAAATATTTCATTGTACTGTATGTGTTCCCCAGGCTGCCTCTCTTCTCTTATTCCTTCCTTTTAAGAGATTGTTGGAAACATGACGGTATTTCAGCAGGATAATCCACTCAGTATCAATACTGCTTTTCCAGGGAGTTTGTGTAGGATTTGTGTAGCCATATCAAATCCTTGTACTCATACTTCTTATTTTCACTCTCACCTTTCATCTTACTGCTCCTTTCACGTTTTACTTTGAGTAAAATTATTTGTAATGTCACTTTGTCTTCCCTTGTTTCAACACATTTTCTATTGTTTTTGAAATTTAACTTCACTCTCATGCTTCACTCTGTCCCAGTTTCTTATCCACCCGTCCATCCACCTCACCTGTTTGCCTCTGTTGCAGGTATCACAGAGACCATCGCCCAGCTGGCGTCAGGCTGGGTGACAGACAGGAACCTGTTTCATAAATACCACTACCACAAAGCCTATCTGATCCTGTGTGGCCTGGTCAACCTGCTTTCCCCACTGGCAACCTCCTATATCCTGCTGATGGTTTACGCAGTCTTCTTTGCCGTCTTCTGTGGCGGCTACATGGCTCTGCTGCTGCCTGTTCTAGTAAGGAGAATATCTTATCTGAACATTGTTATGCATTTGTTCTCTCTCAAATCAGTCTCTCTCATTAGTTCTCCAGGGTTGTCATTTTCAGCAATGCTTTATTACAGTAGTTTTGAATAATTTCCTAGAAAAGAACTTTAGCATGTTAGCATGCTAGCATTTGCTTCTTAGCATTAAAGACATGTACAGTTAAAGCAGATGGGAATGCCATTTGTTTTTTGGTATTTGGTTATAAACCAAAGAATTGGACAAATTGAAATTTTGACCTGATGATGCCGGTAGATGAAAAGTCAGAAGATCATCAAAGTGATTATAAGGCATTGTCCAGAGGTAATGAATTTATGTAACAAATTTTATGGAGATCCTTCCAATACTTGCAGAGACATTTTACCCAAAGCCTAATTAAGGGATTACCACAATCGTTAGGATCAGTCAGAATCCAAAAATGTCTGTACAAAATTTCATGGCAATCCATCCAATAGTTGGCTAAAAATGAATGAATATATACTTTATACCATAGTATAAATAGATCAAAGATATTCCTCTAAAAAAAAAAACAACTGCTTATAATCTCAACAAACTAACTAAACTCTTTACTCCTTAAAACTAAACTTTTCAGTGATTAATTACATAATTCCTCTTAGGGATTTTGCTAATAAATTATTAGGAAATACAGACCCATGAAATCGATTGTTATAATCGTTCAATTGTTCAATTGATCAGTTGTTGAAATATAGTCATGGTTTCTTTATGACATCACATTACAGGGCAGGGCAGAGAGTAAAAGTAATTCTGAACAGATTGAAAGTGAAAACTAGGTTTTAGAAAATCAATAAAGATTAGTGAGCACAGTTAAATGTTGCAGAATCTCTGGTACCCTCAGATAGTACCACAATGTGCTCTCTCAGTATCATTTGACTGTTCACACGATCCCACCAGCATCACACTCTCTGTATTATCAGTCGGTTGTTAATTTACCCTGGAAGAACCTACAGTATCAGACTCTATCATCTGGTGAATTCACACTAAGTGTATTTGTTTGTGGGGACCTTTGTACCATGTAAAGGTGAAATGGCTTCATTACATCATGATGTCATGTACTCAAAGGGAAATGTATCCTTTGGATCCATTGGATTTATGTCTCAACTGCCGTTATGGGTGGAGCAACATATTAAGTCAGCGGGTATCCAATAACTTGAGGTCATATCACACCTGAAAACAAAAACATGTGGTGTGATTTCACTTGTGCGCTCGCAAAGGCAAAGACATGCCTCTAAGCCTAAATCATGACGAGTGTGAATATGAACAGAACTAGTTCTCTCCTTTAGTTAATCCAAGCCTGTCTCTGCCTGCTGCTATAAATCAAGAGTTTCAGGAAGGAATGCAGGTACTTGTTTACATCTCCTGAAACCTACGGTCATCTCACCTATTTTTAATGTGTTGACGGACGCGTATCAAAAGAACAATCTGCAATTCAAAAAAGGATTTACCCACTGCAAACATTCAAACCACAGGCCTGGAATCTGTTCCCAAACTCACTGACACAACATCTACACAACAACTAAATCTGAGTTGTTGATGTTTTCTTACATCATTAATGTTTGAAAAGCAGTTAAATATACTTACATCTTCAGTTATAGCAAGTTAATAAAGACACACTGTTGGTTATGAATCAGTAAGAAAAAAATCTTGGGTCAACACAGCAGCCAGTTTCCTCCACAGAGCCAAGTACTTTCAGTGTAATAAACCTAATGTATTTGTAATTTCCACAATCTTGCCTTTCAATAAGACAAGAGGAGTGGTAACCAAGGCAACAGTTGTTTACCAAAAGTGAACAGTAGATGTGGCGACTGCTGGAGATGTCACTGTAGTTAACCCAGAATTACTATACCACTACAAGTGTAGTGTGCATTGTTTCTTAGAAATATATGAGTAGTTAACGAGACCTTTCGCTGTATTTCACTCATCATTGTATCACAAGAAGTTCATTAACAACAAATCAGAGACAGCAGGCTCCCAACAAGCATTTAAATCATAATATTCAGGTCAGATAATATTCACAAACACGTTTATTTTCTGATGACAATGACTTAAAAATAGAAAATCATTCTGACTCAACTTACAGATTTAACTATGGATCCCTTATTGCACAACACAAACTGCTTCTATAAAGAAATATGACTATTTGCATGTTTACAAACACCTTGGACCAAATGCTATCTTACTGAAAACATCAGGCGCTCGAGCCCCTGCACCTACTGAACTACCAGATGTAATGTTACATATTGCCAAGTGAATTCAGCTACTTGCAAAATTTTAGGACACAAAGTTATGTTTGACAATGGTAACATTAACCTCACCTAATGTATAAAAACACTCAAAGTGCCATCTGTGCACCAGAGACAGAATCAGCTATCTAGTTAGCAGTTTTGTTGGTGGACTATATAATGTGTGAGACACCAAAGTAAAGGGAAGTCTGTCAGTATAGACTTAGTACTAACTGTTGTGTATTACAGAGCTAGTAAGAATCACTCATTTATCATTATTCTGTCTGATTGGCATTAATGCCATAAGTGGAATAATTTGAATAATTTTGAATTGATTGATAAACAAGGCCCTGGTCTGTTGCTAGGGCAATTTTTTCTGTGTCAGTAATTATATGGGGATTGTTATAGTAAGTAGTATAGCCCACATAAAGGCTCAGACAGGAGGGACGTTTCTGTATCAGCTACCATTATAATATTTATAGCATTAACGTCCCTTGTTACATTGTGAAGAGGCTGTTAGCAGGTGTTACCAAGTCTCATATTTTAACAGTCAGCATGTTAACATTGTTGTCGCCCAAAATAAAAGCAGTGGCCCGTTTCCTTCACACAGCCAAGTACTTTCAGTATAATGAACCTAATGTATTTGTAATTTCCACAGTCTCACCGTTCAATGAGCCAAAAGGAGTGGTAGCCACGGCCACTGAATATTATGATTGAAATGTTGTTTGGGAACTGCTGTCTCTGATTTGTTCTTAATGAGCTTCTTGTGACATGATGATGAAGTAAATACAGCGTAAGTTCTTGAAAAAGTAATTAATGGTTAATTACATAGACATTTCCAGCAGTTGCTACATCTATTGTGGCTACCACTCCCATCGGCTCATTGAAAGGTAAGTACAGATACGTTAGGCTGTGTGGTATATTAGCTTGCAGACAGGTATCATCATCAGACAGGATCCATCAAGTTGAACTTGTTTTCTTTTCTTTTTTCTTAAACAACCCACTTAATGTGTAACATGCTTTGGGAAATGTTTGTTATAATATTGTAGTAATGTGAAGTATAAGTGATTTGTATGGAGCTAAAACATACAAATCACTGGTTACTGGCATTTAGAAGTCCCAGTGTGTGAAGAGCTTCAGGCTGAATGTGCTGCTCTGCTCCGCAGGTAGATCTCGTGGGCTCGGAGAAACTCAACAACTCCATGGGCTTCTCCATGTTCTTTGTCGGCCTGGGTTGCCTTACGGGGCCTCCTTTGGCAGGTGAGTGGATAACATCATGGAAAACCTTTGGGAGTCACACATGTGCTAACCTACTTTTCCACATGCACACAATAACAAACACATACAGTGCATATGAACCACATGTGCATGGGACTGCAACCATGACGTTACTTCTCTTTAAATGATTTGTGACACAAAGGGCAAGTTGAAGTTTGTACGCATGTTTCTGTGTGTGTGTGTGTGTGTGTGTGTGTGTGTGTGTTGGCCACTAAGCTTCAAGTGGGGAGTAGGTGAGTAAAGGGGATCAGTGAAGGGGCTGATAAGCCTCTCTTATGAACATATATATTTTTTGGAGTGATGCTTCAGCACATATTTTCTCAGGACTTTGAATTCCTTGCCGTGCCTCCGAGCGTGTCTGCCTGTGTGTGCATGCAGCCACTATGGAGTGTGAAAACTGATACGTGTAGGAGAAAAACAACCTATAGCTGGTGCCGCCCTCAATGCAGACTGGGATTTTGGGTTTGCTTTGACGAAAATTCAAACAGAGGTTACTGTGTCAAATTTCATCCTGCAAGCACGTCATGTGTTCAGGGGGTTTGAGTCACTTTGTTTAAGTGATGGCAGATTGCCTTTGTTATTCTTCGAGTGTTGTTTCTAATCTGGGGTCAGTTTTTGTTGCATCAAGTTGTTGCATATTCCTTCTATTGAAGTATGACTTATTTAGATAAGCTAAAAAAAATACCAGCACCATCAATCATCTGCTCGAAACAGGAACTGGTGTGTGAACTAAACCTTTTTTCTCATATGGAACATGTCTCATCATGGTAAACAAATATTCACCTACACTTGTGTGAAGTCTTTCCAAGAAAAATAACTCCTCTTGCCCTTATTGCTAACATTTGGCCCCAGCTAAAGGAGGGGGGGTTCCCTTGAACCTATTGACATGGTCCCTGCCCACTGCGTTGGGCAATCCCCTCAGAGCTTATGGAATATTGGGGTTGAAACGTGACTAATGACCCCCTTTAGGGTGGTACGGAAATAGCATGTGGCTCTGTTTACCATTCCTGTGGTTCAAGTAAGAAACTGATGTTAGGCAAACTGTGGTTCCTCCTTCAGGCCACAGGTTGTGATAACATCCCTGTCGTCCAGTTCCTCCCCTCAGGAGAGCCAACTGTTTGTTAACTGTCTCCGCAGCAGATGTATTGCGGTCATACCTGCTTTATATTTGTCTCACACCAATTCACCTGTATGAAATGGAATGTCAATGTGGCTCACGTGAAGAAAACAAATAAGAGCACAGGAACAAAGGAAGCTTCAGTATGAAGTTACAGTACACTGCCACCTGCAGTATAGTTTACAATAGGGTCACGCATGCTAAACATGTGAGTCCTTACAATGTGCTGAAGTGACCTATGTTGAATAGGAAATGTAAAGAGTTTACCTTTAAGAGATAACATAACAATTATGAGGAAAACACGTGTCCTCCATGATTATTTTATGAAAAATTGTCTATAGAAATGCTAACACCACTTTTTAATAAAGCATGTATTATGTTAAGTTATAACTAATGGCTTCATTTACTGATGTTTTATAAAGCAGTTATAAACTATTAAGAATGTTTGGGTTGCCAGGTTATGAAAAATATCTTCTGGTGGCATTATTTCTTTTTTATTCAGTTATAAATGTTCATAATGCATTGATTAATAATCATATCAAATAAATAAATAAAAGTTATGCAACGATGACCAGACAAACTCTTGAAGTGTTTCTGTGTCGTTGCTGTTTTGCAGGGTTCCTGTACGACTACACTCAGACTTACGACTGTTCTTTCTACCTGGCTGGGCTCTGCTACCTGCTCTCCTCCCTCTCCTTGTTCATGGAGCCGCTGGCTCGGCGCTGGAAGGCCAGGAAGAGATTGGATCAGAACAAGAGAGCAGAAAGCAGCTGTAAGACCAATGGCTGTTTCACCCCAGACCGCCTGCAGAACGGCGCTGTGTAGGAATGAAACCCAGGGAAGGCCTTCGATCTTGAACCAGCATGCTCATGACTTGCCGTGGGCCTGCATACCTTGGACCTTGGACTCCAGCTTAAAGTCGGGACCTAAGTGACCTTTAATGTCTGCAGGAGCGTGACATAGGCCGGGGAGAAGGAGAATATGACCACAGTAACATGATGTCTAAGAACATACAATAGTCAGGACGTTGGTGAATAAATGATTATGTTGAACTTTTAAAAAGCCAAAATTTTAGTGTTCTGCAGAATATTTTATCCCCTATTCTTGTACACGCATCAAAAACCGAAGACAAACCCCTACAGGCCACATCCAGCACATTTTAGTATGAGCATCTTTGCTGCCATGACTTATTGAGGTCTAATCTAATTCTGTTTTCCAACAATGCAACAACAACAAAAACACTCAGCTTTGCCGTAACATTTAATTGCTGGAAACTAAGTTATGCAGTTGAGCTGGCAACCCTGTCTTGAACAAATTTTTCTGACATTAATGGAGGCATATATCCATGAAGGAGAACTTTTCACCTGCTTTCCTTGGAAGCCTTTACCTGTATCTGTAAAACTGACATGCACTTTGGGCCAAGTTGTGACAATGCTGCATGACATTTTCACAGACCTTTAACTGCCATATAGTTAAGATACTGAGCAACCACACAATTGCAGCCTGCCTCTACACAATGTGTCATTTGCTCTACAGAGCCAAAAAGCAGTAATTGCTTCACTAGTTTTTTGCCTCCGCACCAGCGTCAGCCAGGGCCACTTTCAGGTTATCCGTCCTTCCCTTTCTCAAATTGGGCCCAAACATTCATTAAGCCTCAAGGAAGAAGGTTGTAGTGGTCAAAGGTCAAAGGTCAAAGGTCAATGTGACTTCACAAAACAAGGTTTTGGCCATAACTCACAAATTCATACTCTAATTGTGACACAATCTAACACAAGTGTCTTAATAGGTTAAAATGATGAAGTGATGACATTTTATATCCAAATGGTCAAAGATGAACTTCACTGGGACATCATAATGTTCTGCAAAAAGACTTCGGCCATTATTCAATGCTGTAACTGAGGAAGGAGAGAATGTGACCATGTGTCTTGCAGCTTGTCTGGTTGGAGGAGGCATACAAGCGCGAGGCGATAATTCTAGTCTCCCATTGAAATCATTGAGCAAAATGTTCAAAATTTGAACGTTCCTGTCATCTTCAAACATTTTATGTTCCTCATCAACCCATTTCTACTTCACCCTAAATACTAACTTTTGTACTTTAACACAGATGTTCAGCTTTTTAACAGCTCTTACAGTTTTTCTGGAAGTTGAAGTGTGACGTTATAACGGCTGATGACACTGACCTCTGCCAATGGAGCATTCAAGGGAAGTGGGAACATAGACTGACCCTCCCAATTTCTTTCACGCTTTTAAGCCCTTTACATGTAAACTGACTTTCACCTGTCACGCCTGAACTGAGAAATCAACTGCTTTCTGCTGACAGTGCACACACTTGAACTGTCTCCCGCACTTCCGCCTCAACTGATTTTCAACTGCTGAAACTTCAACAGTTTAGCAGCAGACACATCGCCTCGCATTCCAACCGCTTTCAAGTGACATTTAAACTACAGCATCCAACACTTCAGCTGATTTTTACTCTTCAACTGTCCTAACCGACATGCACGGTCGTCATTTACAGTTTAATTTCAGCTTTCATTTGTATCACTGCAAATGACGATTCAACTGCTTTCATCTCAGCTGGCTGACGTTTCTGTTGGTTTCATGGTGAAGACATCAACTAGAGCTGCAGCTGTTTTCATGATTTCATGTCTTACTCCTCAGTCGCTTTCAGCGGTTACATACAAACTGACAACTCAGCTGCCTACAGCCGTTACACATCAACTGACTGCAGCTGCTTTTAGCTGAAACACTAACACCTCAGCTCCTTTCCGTGCTTTAACTTCAACCCACTCTTCAGCTCCTTTAATCACATTTTAAAACACGATGACCCGTTTACAGTCGATGAACCTGCAATGTTCTGCACAAGAGAGGACACTTTTGATATACAATTAAAACCTCTGTTGTGACCTTTTTTAAATACCGCAACTGGAATAAGGCCTTTCTCCTTCTGTGGGTCAATAATGACATTACACACTTAAATAGCTGAGTGATCTTCTACTTGGCAGCACCTGGTGATAAGAAAACCTTCACGCCTAGCTCATCGCTTGTGAGCTGTTCTATGCAAGTGCACACACAGAACGATTTCCCTTTGACAGCTCGCTTGCACGCACAATCATTGTAACTGTAACAAAGATACCAGCTCATGAGAGAAGAACCCTGTTTGGTCGAGGCTGAAGTGGTTTGATGTTTCCTGAATGTTTTGATCATAGTTGGACCGTCGGAGCCGATGAACTCCAGCGAACAGGGAGGTTTTTTTTTTCCCGTGTGATTCTGTCTCATTTCATCAACAGTTATATGTCTGTAAATCTCTGATCAACTGTGTTAGGAAGATGTTTTACTGATGTTGCCCATATAAATGCACGGTGCCCCAAACTGACTGTTGCCCAGCCTTTACAGTGCCTGCAGGCAGCCAATTAATGGTAATGCAACTTATAATTTTATTGTGTTTATAAATGGAAGCCTATTGGTTGTTGAATTTTTTTTTTTTTTTATAGTGGAAGTTTTTGTGTTTTCAGTGGATTCTTTGTTCTCACCACTGTTTGCCTTATAAGGTACTGTATTGTATCTTTACTAACTTCCTGTGATGTCAGCCAAAGACACATTAGAAACCTACCTACAACTTGAAGCTTATTATTAGTTAAATAGTTTGGACGGTGTGTATAATTTAAACCACTATGACCATCCATTGTGCAGTCATTTCCAGGTCTTGATTGAGCATGGCCCAGCATCCAGAGATGGACATGTGTTTTCTTATGCTGCCCTCTTGTGGCAGAGGAAGGCATCTACTCAAAGAATGCTGTCTCAATTAGTACCAAATTATTCCCCCTCAACTCACTTTCACAATACTGAGCAAGGCTCTTTGTATTGTTTCAATAACGACAGTCATGCACAAAAGCTCTTCTTGGCTCACGAGTTGCATTCACCACCAGTATGCTTTTGTGATTTAGGGCCACTGCATATTTTGTACCATAAGAAATCTTTTATGAAAAGTATTTGATGCTTTAAAAGTAGATTTAGTTTGGGATTATTTTACTTGTTAGTTATCTGAATCTTTTAAGAAACTGTATGGTTGAGCAATATCTTGAAATACTTTTTATGTCTCTTTGGTAATGTCTCAAACACCACTGTTAAGGAACTGAGTTCTGTTTTGATGGCGTTTGATCTTATGTTCTTGTTGCAGCAAATGCATTTATGGGTGAAGCACTGTTTTATCACTACTCTCGCTCCTGGATTTGTTAACTGATCGAGTTTAGAAAATATGCTTAACCAATCATAGATATCCTGGTACAAGCCCTTAGAGTTCATTTTTAAGCCTTGTAACAGTGTGCACTCAGCTGTAATAAACTGATGTGTGACTCAGTCCGTTCTCGTGTGATTCAGATAACCCAACGTAATAGATGCACACACTCCAGACCCATTCATATCTCCATGCAAAAAACACTCACAAGTTGCAATAGATTCAACCCATTTATTGACACATCGTTAAGACATACAAACAACAGACATAAAAAAATAAAAATGATTTGTGTATATGATTGCATTCCTTTTCATCTTAGGTTTCAAGCGTAGACCCAGAAAATATCCGCTTTAAAGCGTTACACACTTTGTCATTTGATATTGTTAATCGAAGCAAACTTACAGGAGATGAGACCTGATGGTGTGTTTATCAGAGGCCTGGAAACAAAGTGATGCACCAACTGCTGTCCACAGGAGCTCTGTATGGGAGACATGCAAACACGTTTTCATCCTGACAGCAGTTTACAATGTTAAATGATCACTAATAACAGTTTGAGCTGAAAAATGCTTGTTATTGCACATTAATACTTGTCTTGAGAAATTTAAAATCTTATACAACAGCAACATAAATCAAGGGGGGGAGATGTTAATTGACACATTCGTGGCTTCTATAGCTTATTGTTTGTCTGCCGGTAAATCAGATGATCTTTTTTACAATAATGCATGAGCAAACACAGAAATATAATACGGTATCTTTAGAAAGAATTATAGGTAATAAATGTTATTTCAAAAACTTTTGACACTTCGACCTCAATCAGTATTCAACATATCTTAATGACTGATTTAAGATTTATGTGAATGGGTTTTACAAAGCAAGCTTTGAAAATTTTTGAAAATTTCAAATTACAAATTACAAGAAATAAAACTTCTCCTTAACACTGTATATAAAGACAAAATCACAGTCAAGCTGTAAATTGATAAATATCAGAATCTCAAAGTTTGTTTTTAATGATCTTTTTTCCTTAAATTTAGTATATCTGATTTTTGAACAAAACACCAAGCATCGTATTGCTGCTGCAGTTGTGTTTGATGAGTCAGACCTCATTGAGGATTAAAAAAGAATATTTAGCTGCATGTCTCTACATTCATCAGTGAAATCAACTGTGGCACTATGACAAACAGCACATGCAGCTGCTCATACAGCCTGAGCACACAGGGATCAGAGTAAAAAGTGCACTAACATTAGTGAGGTGACAGCTGCCACATCAAAAAGTCAAGTATTGACCACAGATTGATTACATTTGTTTTAACAGGATGTATTTTGATTGGTAACTGTATCATGTGATGTATGTATAGTGTCCTGGAGTAGGCCTCCTTTAATCTCATATTTATATTCATTAACTGGCTGTATCATCTGTGGCCTGTAGTCTCCTAACGCAAAAGACCATTTTGTACCAGAAGCCATTTTCTTCTATAATTCCTTTTAATCACAATTCTCTGACTGGTAAGTGGTGATAACACTTTAGGCTTTAATAAGAAACTGGCTCATACATGTTCCTTTTAGCATGATCAGTAACATCATCTATGACCAGGAGTGTCTTGCCGATGATGCTCCACATAATTGTGAGTCTACTAGGAGAATACACTGGCTTGAGGCTGTTTTTTGCTGTTCTGAAACAATTAAGCCTTCATAACTGAATCTACACCAGTTTCCCCACAGGCCACATCATATTAACCTTGACTATAGTTTCTGGCTATTTTTTCCATCAGAGACAAAATAAATCTTCATCAAAGTGAATGATAGGAATTACATTTACATCTCTAATGAAGCTGCAGAAACAACCAAATGTGCAGTATTTTGTTATGGGGGCTGGGGAGGGGGGGGGGAGGGGGCGGGGGGGTTCAACAGCTGCAGTAGTCGTGCTGCAAAAACTCACCAAATTTAGTCTTTTCTCTCTAGGCACTTCAACATTTGACATAACAGCAATCTTGCAACGTATGTGAACAAATGTTTCATTTTAGCTGAAGCTTCTACGTGAGTATTACGTGTCGAATGAAGGAGTAAAAGTGTTGGAGTACATCCATCATATTTTTTGTTGGTGGTGATCAAAATAACACCATATGCAATATATCATTGTGGGCAGTCAATGCTCCTATTATCTCACACTAGGGTCTGGGATTTATGCCAATTGCCATCAGTGGAAATGACCTCAGTAATTACTTTGGAGTGAAACCAGAGTATGCCATTTTGCATTTGTTATTGTGAAACATGTGGTGTTGACACTGTACTTACCACACTGCTGCCTAAGCCACCGATACAGACCTGGCAAGCAGCACTCGTTCTCCTACTCACCATGGTGCCGCTCTATACAGCAGTCATACAGTGATACCAGCTCTGTCCTGGGTGTCTGGTGTGCATGAGTGTGATGTATCAGGTAGCTGACTGTGAGAGGAAGGCAGGAGCTCCATGGTCCTCAAGATGGCAGTGTTTTTCTAGTGCAGTAAGGGGTCCTTCTCAGCACAGAACACAGCTTTTGCTTTCACACCAACATGTCTAAAATGGATGGGAGGAGGAAACTGAAAACTTTCTTTCCTGTGTAACGTGGCCTTAAACTTCTAAAGGGGCTTAGGCAAAACAAAAAGGTCTCCTAGAAGAACTTGGGGGATGGTTGGGGTCCGCAGTGTGAATTCCTTCCAGCGGTGTCAAAAAGGGTGAACAATCTGGCCTGTTCTTGTTTCATCTCCATGCTGCAGCAGACCTCGGATGACAAAGGGAATACAGCTTCAGCACAGCAAACATGCTTCTTCGCTCGTCTCCTCAGAGAGGGTTCAATCAGAGGAGAACACAAAGATGGGATGGGGGCAAACAATATTCCTAGCTGAGGCTGGACCAATCCTCTTCCCTGAGCCAAACATTAAGTCAAATCAAATCATAACTGGGCAAAATATAATAACGACAAATCAGCCCAGTGGTTCAGCTTGGCCTCTGCAGTGAGACAGCTTGAACTGTAGATGCTATGGAAATTTCAGAGCGGTGTCACCCACAATCTCCCGAGTGGAGTGTGTGACGGCCGGTGATGGAATTTCCTCAGCTCCTATTCAGACGCGGGAACAATGTGCATGAAACCTTTAGCATAATGAGCAGGTAGAACAACAGGATACTGGCACATGTTGCCGTCTGCTCCGGCCCTCGCCTCCCGAACTGCACCGCTGTCTGCATCTGCCACTGCTTCACACTGCAAACTGGACTCTGGCTCCTCGATCCTGATCAGGTGTTCACATGCCAACAGCAGCAGTTGAGGGGTATAATAGGGGATCATGAGGGAGGGAGTAATTTTTGATGGGCAGCTTAGGAGCTCAGAGCAGGCCCGTGAGCAAACAGCGATCCTCACACGAAACAGGGGTCTCTCTTCGCTGGTGCTAAACAAATTGCAAATTGTCTCCCTTTTCGTGTGCAGAAAGAAAATTTCAAGTGACAACTCCTTCGAAACACAATAAGGTATGGCAGCTTGTTTCTTCAATTCACTTCCATCGAAGAAACATGTTTCCCTTCAAATGAACAATTTATTGATAATCGGTCACATTAAGTGCCCAAACGCACTTTCAGGTATGTGAACAGCTTCGCATGGGCTCTATGGATTTTCCTTTCCCATGACATCAAAGTGTACATTGCTCAATTTTCCACTTAAAACAGAAGTCATCACAGGTGCAGATGGGCTACACAACTTAAAAGCTGCCTCATCAGTGAGGACTCACAAATACTAGGTTGCCTTCTCTGCAGAGGTTTTCAGCTCTGCTCTCGTCTCCTCAGGAGTCCAACGTTGCAGTGGGTGTGATGTTCACACATAACAACTTTCCCACATATGAATGTTCTGATTACATATTTAACCAAGGTCAGCAAATTATAACTCAGAGTGGATTACTTTTGCATGACAAACATACAATGGCAAAAGAAAATACGGTGAGTAGGCCTTTGGAACATGTTGGCAGTCGTCAGTAAAATATTCAAATTCAAAATTAGACCTCTAAAATTTAAATTCCAACATCAACAGTTAAGGTACTGCTAAAACTTTAAAATTACACAGACCTACTTGCTGAACAAATAGCAGGTTTTTGTTACTTGGTACCAACATTTTAATTATACTGAATATTATTATTATTCTTGGAGGAACTACTGGTTTCAGAGCAATAAATGAAACAGACTGTCAATATCAACACAAACTTCTCTAAGCTTTTTTTATCCATTACTACTGTAGTTTTTTTTTTCATAGATCACATTACACAACCATTTCTAAGGTAGGGATGCACAAAATAAAATATGAAGTAAAAAATAAGAGAAATATGTTATTATTTGCTTTACTATACTATGCGTATTGTGTTATGGGCCGTTCCTTTTCTCACATCTGTTAGTATTCAGCATTCCACAAAGTTGATATGACAATTTAGTTTTACCAGCGGACTGGACACAGTTCATTGTCTATCTTGCAATTTGTTTGTTTGTTCCACAAACTGAGGAACACAATTAAAAAATACCCTCAAATCCAAACCATGAACCTGAATATAATTTTTCTAACAGATGACAATGTATATAACTGAAACGTATCAGCTGTATCTAGACACTTTTTTATCTGGTGACCTTCAAAATTTTCCAACTCTGAGAACGCACACAGGGACACCAGTGTGAGCTTCGAGTCAAGCCCATCAAAATTAGTGAACATAGCACAACTCTTCCTCTGTACACCACTCTCCGTTCACCAGTGCTCAGGCTACGTTGCCTTCATCAGGGTGGTTACCTGATGAAGGCAACAGACCTTCAGTTAATGGAGCGTGGTGCAATGGAGAAGAGTTGCCCCACATGTTTTGACCGTAAAAATGTTAACAGGGTTCTTTCTCCGAAGAGATTAGCTTTGAAACTGCAGTACCAAATCATTCACTACACCTTTCCTGAAATCCACAAATTCAAAACTGTCACGCTCACCTTTGTATCCATCCATCAAAAAGTGATTATAGTAGAAATATTATTGCACTGTAATTCAAAGCTTTGAAAAATTATGTCTTCTGATTCCCCTCATCTTAAGTACCTGTGTAGGAGGTAGACACAACAACAACAACACTTGCACAATCTAAGGCCATACAGAATGCCAGCCCATAAACAAACATGACCTTTGTTGGGCTGGTATTGTTCAGCTTTTGTTAACACTGTGTCAGGGAGACGTGGATTCAATGACGAAAATAGTTTGCGAGGCCTGGGTTTGTGGTTTTATTGTAGTGGAGGTATTATTGTGTCCACTCCTTGCATTTCTACATTTTCTTTTCCTTATTTTCTGGTATATCTGGATGGATTAGATTTAAACCTGCAAATGAGTGTTTTCTTTATGACTTATCTCTTCTTAAATTAAATTAAAATTTATTCCTCAAATGCTCCTCATGTTTTACAGTATCCTGGCTAAATTACTGCAGGTTTATGACTTCGTGAGCAATTCACCCTTTAAAAAAATCATTTCAAAACCACACACCCTCTCAGTTTTGTAGAAGGGCACTGTTTGTCCTTTTAGTGGATTACATGGCAACATACAAACAAACACTCAAGAACCATACTAGTGTAACCCATAATGCAGAACACACAGCATGCAATAGTTACTGACATACAGCAGATTTTTTTTTTTTTTTTTACATGACTTGAACTTAGTGTGTTCTGATTTTTTTTAAGATGCTCCACGAACCACAATCATGACCAGATAGTCCTCTTCACTTTTAGCCAGAGCTTTGGCAGAGGAATCCAGGAACTGCTGGGAGAAATCACAGGGAGGGAAAGCATGAAGAACCCCTGTGTTGTCTTTATCTCTGCTCCCTCCCACAGGCAGGCTGATGACTCCTGCTGCTTGTTTTTGGTTGAGGTAGGACACCAGGTTCCGAAGTGGCCGCTGAGTCGACGCTGCAGGGTCAGACGAAGATGTATCCTCTGTGGTCCCAGGAACTGCTAGCAGAATGGCGTAGCCGTCGGGACCTGCAACCTTGATGCGCCGGGATACCTCGTCAAGCTTGGGCTGGTCCAGACGGAGACGCTGGGTGATCTTTAGCTCGCTCACCTGCCTCCCTGTTGTGCCGTCAATGAGCAGGTCACTGGCTACATTGTGGTCGCCCTCCAGCAGGTGCATGTTGGCTGGAAAGTTGCTGTTTTTCAGCAACAGCATACCCTGCCAGGCCAAACTGAGTCTGGTGCTGTCCGGCTTGGACAGCTGGCCTCCCTTGGCGCTGATCTCAGAACGTTCTCTCTTGGCGGGCCCTTTACCACCATCACCAGCTTTACGTTTACGCTCTCCAATTGTTGAAATGCTGCTGCTTGAAGGTCCCTTGTCAGAGAGACTCTGGCTTTTGAGTCTCCGTTCAGCCCCACTTCTCTCCAGGCTGCTGTGACGTTCTCGTGCTGGGGAGGGTCTCTCGCCCCGAATAGGGCGCTCTGAGTCACTGAAGCGGCCTCCGTCTCTGCTGCTACCTCCAGGACTACCATCTGGAGAAGCACGTCTGCGCCTTACTGTCCTCTCAGTGCTGTCAGGGGAGTGGTCTATGTGACGTCCATCCTCCATTACGCGCCGCTTGCGTACAGGTTCTCGTCCCTGCAACTCTCGTTCCAAAGACCAGGGCTCCCGTGCCCGCCGCTCACGTTCCAAGTGTTCCAAAGGCTCAAAGGGCGAGGCACGTACCCGTTCCCGAATAGCCGGGTTGGGCCACTCAGTTCCAGGAAAGAGTTCTCTCTCCCTGAAGTGAAGCGGCGGTGGAGTCCGTTCCCTGACCCTCAGTGGTTCAGGTGTGGCACGGTGGACAAATGACTCAGCCACCATGTCGAAAGGTGGAATTGGAAGAGGCTGCAGGAACTGTTGCTGGTAGCGATGCTCAGTGTCAGCAAAGTCCACTCTAAGTCTTCTCTCTGGACCCCCCAGTGGGAAGCCCCTCATGTGTGTGCATGCCGCTTGTGCAGCATCCAAACTTTCATACTGAATGTATGCCCAGGTATCCCCCTTTCTGTAGTCAATGGTCCTTATAGTGCCAAAGCGATCAAACTCTCTTGCCAGGGCAGCTAGAGGAACCCAGGGTCCAAGTCCACCCACCCACAACCGCGTGGTAGGAGTTGCTTTCCCATAGCCTATCTTTATGGGGTTGCGGCCCACTATTTTGCCAGACATACTAAGCTTAGCACGGTGAGCCATGTCAAGGTTCTCAAATTTCAGAAATCCATATGTGCTGGTTTGTCCCCGTGTGGGTCTTTTAATGTCCACTTCTGTAATGACCCCAAACCTGTCAAAGGCTCTCCTCAGGTCCGCCTCTGTAACAGTTATGTCCAGGTTGCCTAAAAATAACGTCCTATTGGCTCTTTGGTCATCTTCTGGAGATATAAAATCCTCCTCACGAAAAGCTGCTCGCTCTGCAATGAAAGCCGGACGCGCCCTGGCTTCAAACAGGGCGAACTCCCTGTCCCGCTCCAGTTCTCTGGGCAAAGGGGGCGGCGGGGGAGGGGGGAGCCGTCCCAAGGCCAGCTGCTGAAGCCGGTAGTCTCTATATCCAAGCCCCGTGGGCGAAAGGGGTCTCTGCAAATGTCTATGGCTTTGAGCTGCACCATACAAGTCTCTCTCTACTGGGGAGCGGCTTCTCCTCCGGTTGATGTACACTGCCTCGATTTTCAGCGGCCGGTCGTACAACACCAACCGTCCCCTGGCGTGCTTAGCGGCTCTGGCGTCCTCCGGCTTCCTGAAATTCACAAACGCTATCCGCTCGTCGTTGCTGCGGCTTATCTTAACGCTCACATCTCCAAATTTTTTAAATTCATGAAAGAGTCCGTCCTCTATGTCTTCGTCGCTCAGCTGGGTGCCCAGGTCGCTTATTTTGAGGGTTTTGTACTCACTCTCGGTGCTGGGCGGCTGAACCCGCTGCTCCCCCCGTGAAGTGGTCCTCGGTGAGGCTAAATCCAGCGTCAGGCTCAGGTTGTGGTTTTTACCCACGGAGCTAGCGGCTGCAGACTGACAGCTGTGATTATTTCCAGTGCGGCTATGACTGTCGAAATCCCTCTCTCTCTTTTCACCAAGTAGACTCCTTCTCGTCGAGCCGCCGTCGCTTTTGGTCGAGCTATTCCCATTATTACTCCCACTGGAAACGGAAAGAGCCCCCATTTTCTTGCTGGTCGGGTGGCATCCTCCCCTGTCTCGAATATCGTCCAAGGCCCGGGAGCGTTTTTTAATCGGAGACCGCTCTTTACCTTTCATTTCAGTCCACACAGAGCCGATCCTCGGGGCGCCTGGGGTTTTTTAGTGCTGTTTCTGCAAATTAGTGCAGAAAATTAATGAAATAAAAAGCGGATTTATTCACTGACCCTGCGGCAAAACAACAACAGCCGCCATTTTGTAAAGATTAGCGTGAAGGCCCGCCCCTTCGAGCTGATTGGTTGAAAAGTGGGTGGAAAACTTTAAAGAGTATGTCAATCATCCGCTGAGACATTTAAATAAAAATGTTTAGGTTTTTCACATTTTAATACCATGGAAACGGTGGACAAAATAACTGGAGTACTACACGAAAGAAAGTTATTTCAAGATTTACAATTTCTCTGAGGGCATGTGAATGCATCAGCTGTGTGTGTAACTGTGTGTAACTGTTATGTTGTAGTATTATGGACAATGTGCCTAGTAAATGAGTCTTAAAAAATATTCTAATATTTGACAGGTAACAAAATGAGCACAGTGTAGGGAGGTACAGAGAAACTTTGTCATCTCATTAACACAAATTAGACCTAATACCACAAGGTGGCAGTATTTGAACAGTAGCTCAATAGGTACAGTAGCCCATAAGCCTCTAACTAATCCTTAAAAATGACCTTGGATGGCCACAAGGCCTTTCTGCCTGGGGTAGGTGGACAAAGCAAGCTGGTAATAAACCTGTTGTAATCTGTTTCCTCATACAGTAACCAAACTCATGCATAATTGCAGTAATTTATTAATTATCAGCCTTTTAAGTTGATATTTAATTAATAGCCTTGTTAAGTAATGGAGGTTAAATGGGCAGATTTTCAGCCATGCTCTTAGTGCTTGTTCGTGTCCTTGAATACTTTTTAAAGGCGTTACCTTTTTGCATGTACAAACTGAAAGCAAAATAAAAAAACACAACTGTAATAACCCACTGATACAGCATTTGGCCTTTGAATTTATTTTTCTCCTATTTTTTTCAAGTCAAGCTATTGCTTTGATGAAGCCAAAATAAAACAACAATTAGCTGAAGTTGCTGTTTCTATCAGCCACCTTTAGCACCTCCTGATAAAAACATTTTGTACCACCGTACAGTAAAATGCAAATCGTCAGCTTGGTGGGGCATTTAAAGCTGAAGGATGTTTTTTTTTGTGTGGATAATGAAAAGCCAAATGGAAGAAACCAAATACCTCATGACAGACTGTGTTGAACTTGCCTCACTCCACTGTTTGACTGTGTTGGTCGCCCTGAGCTTCCACATTGTTTATCGTAGTGGGACATGTTAATGCTGTCCGGCTACTTCAAATACAGGGATCTGTTGGTTCACAATAGCTGCGCTTCAAGGCTGAGATAAATCTTGTTGAGATCAAAGCTCAGAACGGTGGCCAGCAGGCAGCTTACAGATGTTAATGAGCATTAAATCATATTTTTAGTCCATTAATGAGGCTGTGGGTATGTGCATTTCCAGACTCTAGCTATAGTCTTCACCCAGTGACCCTGACACACAGAGCGATGCTTAGTTAAGAACTGCCCCCAGCATTGTGCAGTCTTAACTCAACAGTTTTCATTTATTTCTGACAAATCACATAGGCCTTTTGTAGTCTGATATACTCAGTGAATACAGAACAAAGCTAATACCACACCACTGTAATTTAAATGACAACTTCAATCAAAACTGATGACCCCCTATTGTAAGATGATTTTTAAGTTATTACAACATTGTGAGTTACTATATTACAACTGTCCTGACAGTGTTCAAAAGTTAACATATCCAATTCACGAAGCCGCAGTTTCCTCTTTTGTTTATGGACAGATAGATTTGATTAACCTGCTGCTTATCCAAAAATAAATATTAAAATTGAGCCCTGATCCACCATCTGCTATTTCTTTAGCTTTCCCAAAGATGGCCATCTCCTCAATCCCTTATCCCTACTGACAGGTCTTCTTATCTTCTCCACTTAATCTGGGATTTAATCAGGGGGACTATGTAACTGCAGTAAGGGCTGCCGTCTCCCAGGGCCTGGCTGGAATTTGAAGCTGTGGGTGTGGAAAGTGTTTCTGATGGGTTTGTGCATTCTTCTATTGGAACCACATGTTAGTGGCTCACACAAAACCCCGACACAGACTAAGGGAATGGCAGCTAATCCGCCCCAGCATGGCTGTCATGGTGAAGCAAGCAAAAGGGAAAGGAGAGCCAATATATTCCGCCGTAAGCCATGTACACTCCTGGGGAGTAAGTGGAGCTTGGGAGGGCTTTGTCCACCAGTGGAACTCCTTTTTTCTCAATTCAAGTTGCATTCTCAATCTCACACAGATTGAAATGTGCACATCTGACATGAATATGCTGGTATTTAGTAATTTACACCAGATGGGATGGTACCATGCAATTCGGTGTTTCCTTGACAATAAAGTAAATTGTTTGGGGTAAAGCACAACAAGGAGATTTCCTGAAAACAATTATTAGGAAAGCATTCAGAATACATGCAAGACTAAGTATGGCACAGAAACATATTTATGTCATGTTCTTCTTTTAAGACAACACACAAAGACAAGTATTTATAACTGGGCCATGGTAACCCCAATTTCTTCTATTAAACTGTAACTCATTACTCAGTTGGTCGGGTTTACCACTGATGCCAGATGTGAAGGAGAAATGCCTGCCTCACCGTGAAGCCAGCCGTCTGTGGGAGGCTCTCTACTTTATCATCAATAGTCAAGTGTGGTCGCTCAGTTAGCTTTTCATTAATGAACCTGCCACTTGTTCGTGATACACGAGGTGCAACCTGAAGGCCTCCTGAAGCGAAGCCGAGTAGGCTGCACATGTACGCTCTCTCTGTGCACGTTACCGAACACAAAGAAGCTCACTTCCTGCACAGCAGAAATCTCTATGTTTATGGCAACCACAGCCTGCGAAGCATTTTTGCCTCACAACCGCATTCCCAGTTAAAATGTGACACAGACTTTTGGTTAGCTCTCTTGGTTATCGTTTTTCTAAAAGAGTCATGTCAAGGCTAAAATAATTCCGGTTGAGATTGTTTTTGTTACATTTTCGTAACGTCTTTTCCCAAAACTACTTTCCTATTGAATAAGACAGATGATTTAGATTGAGGCCTTTATTACTGGTCACACTATAAAGCACAACAGACATAAAACAAAGATTAATATGATAATTACATTTTTTACATGCTTAAATAATTTTTCCTCTTTGGTCTCAGCATTGTGATATTAAAGTAAAACTGGAAACAAGAAAGTTCCTGTTAATATGTTGGGTTTCATGCAGGAGGCTCAAGTTGCCCTGAATGTTCATGAAATTTGTGTTCCAAGATCTTCTGAATCCTGAAACGTCTCCAAGTTGGCTTACATAAATGTTAAGAGGAAATATTTGAGTCATATGCTGAGGTGGGTGTGTACATCTGGGACTGTGCATGGGTCAGGAATGTAATATGCTTTGGCTCAGTCAGTGCATAATGGAGAGCTGGCACTGTTGTGGTCATGTAGGCCAGGAGAGGATGCTGCCTGGCTCTTTGGCTTTCATCCGCAGCGCCACCAGGCCCGTTGGCTTGTACTCAGTCTCGGGCCCCTCGATGGAAGGGGACCCGAGGCCTCCGGGGAAGCCGTGGAGCGAGTAGAGGCCATTGATGCCCGGATGGTGGGACGGGTGGTGGTGGTGGTGGTGGTGGTGTGGGTGGCTGGGGGATGTGGGCATGCCCATGAAGCCCTGCAGGTTGCTGTGGGGGTGAGGGTATGGACTCATGCAGGATGAGGGGATGGAGTCGGCTCCTAGGACACAACCAGCACCTGAACCACCGCCTCCTCCTGAGGCTGCCCCTGGCCACAGGTTTCCCTGCATCTGGAGAGATTTAGGATAAGATACATCTGGAATTCTATTGAAATCAACATGACGATGTTTCATGCTCTGCGATGAACACAGTATCAGCAAAGGTCAGACTGAGCTTGTTCAGTTTCGTACTAGTTCTCGTTCTCGCAGCAGGATCAATACGGTATTACAACATGTAAGTCATGTGAGATCTGTGGTGGCCCACCTGGTATGTATCATGGCGAGGGAGGAGAGAGATATCATATGTAGCAGCAAAGTGGTTGCGCACCTCGTGGATCTTCCCATAGCGTTCCCGTTTCCTCCACTTGGCTCTACGATTCTGGAACCAAACCTTTCAAATACAAAAATATAGTAGAACAGGAAATCTTCAGATGACAACAGGTCTTGTTCCGGCCACAGATTCTCTTCTGTTTGTAGTTATAAAAATGAGAAGGTGTAAAATGTGAATTAGTTGCCCGAACACACACCTGAACCCGAGCCTCAGTGAGCTCGGTCCTCAGTGCCAGCTGTTCCCGGGCGTACACGTCAGGGTAGTGTGTCTTCTGAAACACTTTCTCCAGCTCCTCCAGCTGAAAGGTGCTGAACGTGGTGCGGTTGCGTCGCTTCTTGTTCTTGCCTGATAAGTCGATGGAGTCAGCGATGGAGTCCCCCTGTAAACCGCCGACTGACTCTTTCAGCTTGCCGCAACAGTCTGTGCCAATCCCAGGATAGCCCATGGCTTTTGGAGCTCCTTTCTCTCTGACTGAGGCATGCAGGGCACACAGAGATGTAATGAATATATATATTTAAAAACTGACAGAAATTCATATGCAAATATTCAAACTGTAACATTTTTTTCCCTCAGCATCAGATTATTGTTTGATGGTTTCAGACTACTGATCGGTTGTCTTTGACGTACCACTCTCTGTAATTTTTAGAGTGCTGATTCAACTTAAGATTTTGCATTTGTAAACTTCTGCTTTAAATTCTAACATCATTGCAATCTGATCCTCTGTCAAACACTTCATGCAATCCGTTTTATTTGGTTTGTCTGGATCTCATAGCTGCCAATCTTGGCCAGGACACTCTTGAAAATTATGCACTAATGAAAAAAAAATGTTGCTCTCAATTTAGTGGTTAAATGAAATTTAAAATATTTTTTTTTTGTTTTGTTTTTGTTTGTTTTTTTTACACTTTGTTGATTTCAGGGAGACTAGGCGGGACCCCGAGGCACACCACAAACAAATCAGCAGCTTTTTACAGGGTGGCACAGATAACATTCATACCTCAAGCCAAATCAGAGCGTCCAGAAGATACACCCACGAACATGAGGTAGAGAAATATACAACATTTGTACAGAATAAGCCAGTGCTTCAAGCCAAATGTCTTTGCATATCAGACACTGATGCAAAAGAACTGAACGATCAACAACTCGCCTTTTGACTGCCAATGAAATTACTTAATGTCCTTTTTTAAAACCAGAACACTTTCACTTACATATGAATCTGGCACACAGTGGTCAAGACCAATAAACTGTAACTTTACACCTTGTTACAAAATCAAATTCAACTTTTTATCACATCAAACATTTTGTTCTCGAGGTATCACTGAAAACCATTAATCTCTTGCTTGTTTTTTATGCCTCTCAATTTAATTCCCAAACAAAAGCTGCCAGAAGAGGCTGAGCTGTGAGACGCCTGAGAAAATCAACACACACAACACTAATTCAGCCAGGCAGTGTTTTAATTAGATTAGCCCAGACAACCATATTTAGGCAGTGAACTCTCAGTGAGTTAAACCCACAAGGCAATAAGTAAAAAACAAGATTTGATTTCATGTGGAAATACAGAAAAGAAAAGTTTAGGGTCACATTCCAAACAGACATGTCAATTTATTCTATGGGAAACGTTTTGCGATGTCCAAGTCAAAACATTCAAATTAAGGATAAGACAACCAGGATACCGCACTGAAATATATGACAAATCTATATATAATAAAGCGCTTGATTGTTTGAATTAATAATATACATTCTGGCCTTTACATTCAGCAGTAAAGGGAAATCTGAAAGTCTTATTTTCCTTCCTGTTAACAGACCATGGAAAGAGCTGTTCCCTCCTGCAATGTTTGGATGTTGTTGTCCATGTTCATTAAGTTTAACCTTGAGCTCCAAAACAAAATCACTCTCCATCTATCTGCAGGCACTCATTCACCGGGGGCAGCTCAGACGCTACTCTGCTATCCTCCTGATTCAATATGGGGCCCAACAGAGAGCGCTTTTCATTGCAACGTTAATTTCCTCGCGCCCATTAGATCCGACCTCACACCACAGTTCATGCTGTATTCTGCAATATTCTCCGTCAAGATAGCAAACTGCGGCCGCGGGCCATAGTATAGCTTTTACCCTGTCAAGCACCCACATCTGCTCTGCCTCCACTCCAGTGTAATTGGAGATCTATGTAAAATGCAAGAAAAGGCAAATAGAGGAGAAATTTGAAATGTACACGCAGGAACATCATGTTGTGAGCAAGGGGATTAATTCTAATATAAAATAGTCACAGTAGAAATTTCAGCTGCCTCTTTTCCAGGCCTCCTGCTCTTACATTAACGTTTTCAATTCGTGCAAAACACCGCTTCAATCTGTAAAACATGTTTCATCCTGCTCCATTAAAGGACGTAGAACACAATCGCTGGTTTTAAATACATCTGCTACAGTTATTATAACAGATGAATAATAAAAATGCACACAATTCAAAATTACGCAATCTCAGCCTCTTCCTGGGGTTTTGCGAGGGTTGAACCTTTTTGTGCTGTTGGGGGGGGGGTTTAAATGGTGAGGGATTTTTAGTGAGGGCTACTTTATTTTATTTTAATTTTATGGAGAAATTACATGCATTTGTATGTATGGCATATTTCGAATCTGAAAAATATGAAAAAGATAATAAATGTTTGTACCCGTGAATACATTTTATATGTTGGTAGCTATGCCATACATTTAGAGACAAAAAGCTAATATCCTATTGGAAACATCATACATATAAATTCAAATTTAGCAATGTAGTAAATATAGTAAAAAACATTATAAATGTAATAAATACAATACAGAAATTCAAGCGTTAAAACCCCTCAAAGTGTAAAAGCACAAAAGAAGCATTATTCTTTACATACTGGCCCTTTATTTGTGAAAAATAGTCAGAAATCTTTTGTTCAAAATTTTTAGTTTGCATCATAGAAATCAAGCAATTCCTTGTGAAGCAGTTTTATAAAGATCAATTCACCCATTAATTAAAATGTGTTAACTCTGTATTGCAGTTTTAATAATGGATTGTGAAAAACAATATTGCAAACTAGAATAAAACCTCAAGGTGTGAAAATGGTTGACATTTTTTTTTTTTTCACATGTTGGTCTGTCCCGCCATCACTAAACTATCCTCCCACCGTAGACAAAACAGGAAGACGCGTCTGCTTTTTGAAGGTGTGTGAACCCAAACTCAAAAACACACTAATGAATAGTAGTGCGTGGATAGATACACACACATACACACACACTGTTCTGCACATAAATCCAAAGCCCGGCGCATTTGCAGCAGTATTAAAAAGTAAATTAAACTAACACTTAACAATTGTCAGTGCACAAGCTTGCGTGTGTGTGTGAGTGTTTTCTGAGAAAGGGGGAAGGAGAAACCATACATGCCTTCTCTTATTCAAACTTTAAAGAGAAAAGTAATAAAAGTCTTTGAAACAGGACAGCTGATATCGTTATCATAACTAACTGCGAAAAAAAATCTATTGGCTGTCTTTGGCAGGAACATGAATCAAGCTGTTGTATATTATTCTGGACACAGATATCACAAAGACCTTATCAGCGCTCATATCCTCTTTTGCTTTGCAGAATCATCAACACCAATAAATAAAGTGAAAGACCACATCATTTCTTCAGGCTTCGGTTCAACGTATACAGTTGTTACTTTTCTTCCCAAGATGGACATTTGTAGGCAATTAGGCCTGACAGTCTTTGAGTCCATGACTGCTTGCAAACTTCAAAGTCCATTCCTATTGTTTTACACCACGAAACTTTTCATATGATGTGAAAAAGGCGATTGACAGAGAGTGTAAGGGCTGAAATACGCTGAACGTTGCACTAAAAAGCTGATAGCTGACTAGTAGCCTAATGACACACCCAACTTGCTGCCAGGCTGACCTTTAACCTCTCTCACTTTACATCAAGCCTGTCAAGGGAAAGAAAACTTGTTGACATTTTTATCACAACCATGCTTTCCCTTGCACTGACAGTAAAACTCAAGTAACACATTTGTGTAATTATTAAAACAGAAACAAATTATAATGATTTGAAATATGATCCACTGAATTTGTGTAATTTAATTACTCACAAAATGTATTTATTTTTTTGATTTTATTAACGTTTATTGTCAGTTTTTATTTCTCCATTCATCCAATATTTTTTTTACAACCGCTTATTCTGAGCAAGGCGGCCATTATTTTACTTTTGAAATGTCATAATTGGAAAAAATATGTCAATGCAAGGATCATCTGCAGCACTAAAGAAATTTAGGCATAAAATACTTGTTTTTTATTGCCTCTTAAGGATAAACTATCATCTATTAAAATTTTGTTGTGAGTTGTTGTAGGCTAAAGACAAATATATAATATAATATATATATATCAGACATATACAAACAAGCCTAGTTCATCATGATGGCAACAGGAGTTGTAGAGATCTTGCTGTTGCTCCTACTTTTACTTTAGTTATTCTTTTTTTAAACTTTTTTTTAAACTTAAATGATCTCTAACTTACCCTCTGAGCTGGTTTCATAAAACGCCGGCTTGCCGCTCCCCTTCTGATCCTGGTTTATACTGTCCAAGAACTTGCTGTGTTTGGATGGTGAGGCGGGCGGGTTCGCCGGGGCAGCGCCGTGCGTAAAGTCCGCCGCAGCATCACCAAACCTCCCCATGGCGGCGGCGTACACATCCCCGCGCAGGCTGAGGCGGTGAGGGAGAGGAGGAGGAGGAAGGTGCGAGGGTTTCTGCAGCTCGTCGCAGGGGAGAAAGGAGCCGGAGCCGCCGTGTTCCAGTCCCGGGGAGTTTTCCGGCGTCCTCCTGCTGGTCTGCGAAGAGAAAGGCAAACAACTCTCAGTCTCCATCTTACGGGTCCAGCGGGCAGGACAGACAACAGCGACTGGGCGCTAATAGTGTGGGCGCCTGAGTGAGAGGTTTTTTTTTTTTCTTCTTCTGTGTTCATGTCAAGTGGGTGGGATTTAATAGATCAGAAACAAAGACCCGTGAAACCGGGGTTGGAGTGTGTGTGTATGTGTGTGTGTGTGTGTGTGTGTGTGTGTGTGTGTGTGTGTGTGTGTGTGTGTGCCCGCGCGCCTGTGTGCGCGTGGGAGGAAAAGAGAGAGAGACTGGGGGGCGGGGGGGGCGGGGGGGGGGGGGGGGGGGGGGTGGTTGAGAGAGAGCGAGAGAGAGAGAGCGAGCGAGAGAGAGGGTTGTCTCTCGATGTCTACAGCATCGGGCAATCTGATATAATCCGCCAAAAATTCAATCACGTGTGGTTTGTGTCCCTCCAATTAACCATTTAATTCCTATTTCATATATTATTATGGACCTAATCACCAAATCAAGCAGGACAGGAGAAGCAGACAGACACACACACACAACAGTTTACACACGGAAAATCACCGAATAAAAATACACCTTTTTCCTGAAGGCCACGATGACACAGTCTGTTATTTGTTTTTTTTGTTTTTTTCATTTATTTATTTAATTTATTTATTTTTATTTTACTGTATTTCATTACATTTCATAACGACTGGACCTAAATGTTTTCTTAACATATGCTTTGTGATACTGAGACTCTCTTCCTTTTCATTTAAATATTTCTGCACGCACAGTATAAACTGTTCCACCTATTACAGCTCATCTTATTATTTTATGGGTCAGATTTCGATGCATTATTCTACTGCGGGTAAATTTATTCTTAACTGGACCTTGCCGCTAAAGCAAAAAGGGAAGAAATTAATTGAAATACGTGCCACATCAAAAATGACCAGTTCACTGGGGTGGTAACACAAATTCCTGACCATTATAAATGACTCAAGTAAAAAAAAAAAAAAAAAAGAAAGAAAAGAGGAGAGTAATTTAATTTGGCTACAAAACGTGTGGAAATCAGTCCAGAAGATTGTTGAGGTCAAGCACAATTGGATAATAAATTAAACACAAATTGATACGCAAACAGCTTAATTAAATATGCTAATGATTATAAACAAATATGTAAATAATAATAAAACATGTAAATTAATTGAGATGGTTTATTTAATTGTCCACTTACAGTAATAAAAGTTTCGATCGCTTATGTTTTTGAATTGATACAGTAAAAACCATCATTCTCCTTGCAAATGCGACGGCATCTATCGAAACATTTCAAAGCGTATGTGGCAGTTTGGCCCACATCTTATTTCACCTGAGAAGATCTGTGCGAAATTTAGGATTTTGGAGGTTGTTATCTATACAATAAGATATTTGTTTTAAATGAAGAACGTTAAGCATCAGTTATTAATTCAAACAAAATAATTATTCGATCATGTAATCTTGAGAATACACCAATGTGAGGCCGAAATATATGGTTATGACTTAAACTGAGATCAAAGAGATTAAATGCACAATAGTCATGTTACTGTAAATTATCGATGTGTCTGCCCGACTATTACAGCAGCTGTAGTTCACTTCGCCGTTTCCTTGTCCTTCAGCTCCAAACTATGGCGCTGATTTCCTGTGGCTGTACTAAATAATACTGAATGTCTTTCAGAAATAATGGAAAGAGCAGAACAATAGTCATGAAAGTCATAACATTTCCCTGTAGGCAGTAAAATACAGTTTTAATTGATGCAATATTACTCTTACATTTTTGTGGGTTTTTTTTTTTAACTTGAAATCAAGTAACATTTGTTTTGATAAAAGTCTCTGAATATAAAAACAATAACAATATCTTAAATAAAAGCAGAAAGAGCATTCTTTGTTTATGGCACAAGCTGTGTTATTCATTTTTACCATGCAGCTCAAAACTGACTGAATATCCTCAGAAAGAGTTAGACTCAGCAGTAAGATAAAAGCCTTTTGATACTGACATGTTATCTCCGATCTAGACAAACCTCGACTAAACACAGTGCACTTACCAGGTTTGGGTTCATCTCACCATCTCTCTTGATACCTGAGGCCGCAGGCTGCTCAGCTGATGGACAAGTGTGTAAACATGAGGTCCATTTGGGCTGAAGGGCCTCATAAGCCCCATTTGATTCCATTTTGAGCTCTGAAATATCAAAGTGTCCACACTGCATGTTACAGATCCAAGTGTAGGAAAAAGGCTGTGCAACAAGAAAGATGGAGTTAACATGGCGTGTGAATGATGGCTCCAAGTGAGCTCAAATTCTAGCTTGAAGCTATGTTTTTATGACATTTAAATATAACAATAATCAGTAAACCAACAGAAAACAATTTCTAATCCCTTCTTCATACTCCAATGTGCAGATAAGACACTCAAAATACATTCCTGTCTTTATCTTTCTTGAGTCTCAAGTGTAGTCATGAGCAAAATGAAAATTTTAGTCTTCATCTGGACACAAATTGTAAAGACATAGCTGCGTGCATGGAAAGGAAGAGCTCCTTTAAGTTTAAAATGATTAGTGACCTCAGATATAAGGCCTAATGACATTTATGAGTAACATGACTTAGATTAACATGTTTGGGTCAGTAGAGCGTAGAGGCTAAAAAAAGGCAGCACTGTCATGTTAATCACAACCACAGTGCCACCTTTTACCCTCCCACACTCTGAGTGCATTCATCCCCCTAAACTTCAGCCTAGGTGTAGCTGCCAGCATTTATCAAGCTGTCTGGCTGACCACCATTAAAAACCTCATAGTTCTGTGAGAGGGGAGTATACGTTTTAAGATGTACACACAAGGGGACGCGGATATGTTCCTCAAATCTCGTGTCAGGCATGTCCTCTGTGGCCCGAGGCAGCAGAGCACTCTTGAATTCATGAACCCAGCTGAGTAAATGCATTCCAGAAATGTGGGCAAGAGGAAGAACGTCTGCGCTATGATCTCGGAGCCGCCGCAGGTAACAGTGTTTATATGAATATTGCATCAAGAGAGCATAAAATGTAGAGGATTATGGGTATGTTATTTGCTGAGGAATCAGAGTCTCCTACGCGTCTGTGTAGACATCTGTATGCTGTGGCTTGTTTAATTATACTTGGGGGGGGGGGGGCACCATTCATTCATCTACTGAAAGGTCCAACTTTCAGGATAAAATAGACATTGAAATATCTGCAACATCAAGCAAAACAAAGCCGCTGTCCTTTCTAAAATGAGTGCATTGTGTTAACTTATCACTAAACCCTACCTCAGCAAGAGATGTGTGCATCTTATGCTCATCCACTCGCAGGGAAAGAAGCGCCGGTTAAAAGCAGGGAAACAGCAGAAAATAGCATCAACTTGCTGTCCATACCATGACCAGCTCCCCTCACTGCTCCCTGCGGTCCTAAACCCTTGTCCTCCAAGTCTGTCCTGGGCATGACCCTGCACAGGAAATGAGTTCAGCCTGTTGGGAGTCCCAGGTCTCCCCCCGCCACCTCCCCGCTCTGGGCACAGACAGCATGGATAAAGGTGACCCTGCACTCTCACGGCGCACCCTGCGGCCCTTGGGCTAAAGAGCCACTTCCACCCCTCCCTCCACTACATCCTCTCTGCCTGACTGTCAGTCTGCAGGGCTTTGTCACACCCTGTTACACCTTACATCCTGTCTCTTAATGTCACATACACAGGCTTGTAAGATTGCGCACAGGCACAAATGTAATCAAATGAATTAAGTACTCGGGCACTAATTGATTACATACATTCAGACATTTAAAAGGTTATATGGTAATTTAGTGATGTTATAATAGTGCATAATGTCTGTTGTATCAATAGAGAGTAAACAAAGATCTGACCTTTTCCAGTGACAATCTGTGTGATCTCCAAACAGCACGTAGATGGAGAAGTTATTAAGACTGACCTTAGATGAACACCAACGTAGACTGCCAGCTAGAATGAAGTACAACTCTGTACTTCATACAAGCTGGCTGTCTTTGACTATCACTGCCCGAGGCCTTTCCTCTCACGTACAGGGTGGCGATTCAACCTGAGGTTTGCATTAGAATAGGAGAAGGATGGCTAATTTAATTACCCGCCATGAATGCACAGAGATGATCCCATATGCAGAGCCAGGGCTCCTCTCAGAGGCCTCCCTCACATCCTCCGGTCTGTGTCCAGAAGTTGCAGAGCCAGCTGAGGATGTGATTGGCAGCTGCCGACCCGAGGGTCAACCGGCTGGAGAGGTGCATTCTGGGAAGCGTAAGATGGTCTGCTGTAGCGAAGGGGGTTGAGGTTTCGAAGGGAAGTGGGAAGTGGTGTTGCTGTCCTCTGTCTGACCTCGCATGAGGCGTCATGGAGCACACTGGAGCCCAGTGAGTGTTAGCAGCCAGCCAGGATCCACAGCCACAACACACAAGAGATGAGCTGGGTATTTATCTGTCAGAAAAGAAGGGACAAAGATTTATACGGACAAATGTTCAAAAAAAGAGAGAAGGATGATGGTATTGTTTTGGTTAGAATTTGACTGTATGAAAATATTATTTTCCACACAGCTCTGCAAGAACATAAGACATGAAAAGTAAAAGTTTTTTCCATTATTTTCACTGCTGGAAAGATCGTGACACATTGAGTCACTCAATTAACCCCCCAGTGATCTTCAAACCAAAAGACCTTCATGTTTGACAGTGTAGACAGACTAACAATGACAAGTCCTGCAGCCTTTGTTAATCAAAATTTGGAAATTGTTCTTCTATGGTTGATTTATCACATAAGATTTGCTGCTGCAACACATGCTGCGTGTTGCTCTCTTACTGTAGTTTCAGAAATTGGGAACACTTAATTCAAATCCAAGACAGAACTACTGTGACCACTTTCTGGTAAGGCACCATTGATAAAGGGTTCATAAGATTTAATTTATAGCTCTAGTACTGGTAAATAAATCATTTATTATGCTGTATAGATCAGTTATGAGCCATTAATAAGAAAAATTGATTTATCAGGTTATGGAAAATCCTCCCCTGGTGTGACACTTCTCCTACATACTGTTAACAGCTTAATAACATCTATAACTAGAGACTTGATGGATTGTCATAGAACCCCTTATTAATGACTTTATTAACATTTATAGGTGACTAACTTACTTTTGCTGATAGCTTATTACAAATTAAGAAACCCATCATCCTTTATTAATGGCTTACTAACATTTATAACTGCATGCAAAATGACGTGGATAACTCACTAAGGTTTATAAATGCAGATTTAATGGCTTGGATGAATTTAAGGATTTTCCACAACCTGGCAACCCAAGAGTTATTAGTAAACAATTCATTAACCATTAATAAATCCATTAATTACAGCTTATAAAGCCATGGTAAAAGTTGCCTGATCAGAAAGTGGTACTGAAAGGCACACAAGGCCCACGACAGAAAACCGACAAGGTATGAAGAGTTAAAATTGTCTGAATTTTTTCCACTTGGCTCATTTAGTTTTTCAAATTACATATAGTTTTCACTATATGAAACAGTATTGTAAACCTACATTACAAAAATAAATACGTTTTATATCAACTGCTCTACAGCGTCGAGCTGACTGCGGTTGTCATAGCAACATAATCGAAGGACCCACACAGGTGCTAGCTTAAATTCTGACATTTTAGCAGTTTAATATGAACATTTAACCTGTTTTACTTCGACCACAGAGAGGCTGAATGTGGAGGCTTGCTCGGCACAGTAGCTCAGATACAGAAACGCAATGTGTGTGTGTGTGTGTGTGTGTGTGTGTGTGTGTGTGTGTGTGTGTGTGTGTGTGTGTGTGTGTGTGTGTGTGTGTGTGCGGGAACACCGGGTTATGAAAGCTCAGTCTGTCGTGATAAATGCCTCTCTGCTCTGACTGGCGCTTAATGAAGGACAGACCGGTGCAGCCTCGCTCCTTACTCACAAACTCCAGGAATCCGTAAACACGCACCTCAACGAAACCATCTGGATGTATCAGCTAGGCCCAGATACAGCAGACACACGCCAGAGCTAAAAATAAATAATCCCTAAATGTGTTTGAGAGCGGACCGGGAGGAACCGTTGGCGAAGTGGCCCTGCTGGGCGGCGACGCATGTGTAAGGGGTGGACTACAAAATAGCCGCTAAAACAAATTTAGCATTTTGTTAACTGTCAGCATATGTAGCTACGAATCAAATGTAATTTTTATCGTTCAAATTATTAGCCATATTCCTGTCAAAATCTCACTCCTTTATCGCATTTGGTCTATTTTAGATACCTTTAGATAGGAAGTAAAATATAAGCTAGCTGGTTATCATCAAGTTAAATAAACTAACATTAGATTAGAAATGGTCAATAGAGGCCATTTCCTTTAAGTGGAAGAATACATTTCTTTGCGATCTTATAGATTCTCTTCCTTGGCCACTTGTGGCCAAGATTATTGAGGTAATCAATTTGCCTATTTCCGAGTAATTTGGATTGGCTATTGGAGGAAAAGTGGGCTAATGTAAGGAGTTAAATGCAGGATGAACTGTGAGATCACTTTAACAGCTATAATCTTATTGATGCTGCTTTTTTGTTATTTTTTATAACAGCCTACAAGATTGCCCGTGACCCGGGGGTCGCGGGTTGAATTATGAACAGCACGGATTGAAGATCATGGGGTTTTCATTATCCAGAGCCAGAGGACAGGAGCCTCCTCAGGTCCTCCTCCTCCCGTCCTGCTGTCACCATGACTTCCGGTGAGTGGATAAGTGTCCATAAGACATGTAGCACCTGTGTTCATCCTGGAAAGGGGATGAACGCAAAAATATGTTGTCAAGCTGTCAATCAAGAATAATGGACACATTCAAAAAATACATTTGAATAAAAATCAGCCATTTATAAAAAATAAATAAATCTGAATTTTAAGTTAGCTGTTGTAGCATTTATATTTATTTATATATGATACTTCTGTATCCAAGTAGAACTGACTTATATCATTTAAGATAACATTACAGAAATTACGGTCTAAACAGTGAATGTAGACCTTTAACTTTGGTTTGTAATTTAATAGGAATACACAACTAATACACGGATATTTAACCATAAAACTCAAACCCGTTTACTTTGTTACCAGTTTGGTGAATAATAGCCTACTCAAAAAATCCATCAGTTTCTTTTCTTTTTTCTTTTCTGTCTTTATATATATATATCACAGCGTATAAAGCATAATATTGGATGGAAACCTTTTTCCAGGCGTGTATTCTACCCCCTACGTCTCCATTACAGATTCTATTTTCCGGAGATCAGTTCAGATCGTTTTTCACTGGTGATTGAAGGAAACGAGTTTATTTTCTGATTTCTTTTTTTGACTGCCAACTGGAAATCCCAAAATCACAGGTTTTCACAGATAATGAATTAAGGCAAGCCAACGAACGAAGGATAAACTTTAACAATATTTTATGGGCTTTCTTTTTTCTTTTTTTTTTTTTTTTTTTTTAGAAATTATGATCTGAGCTGTGATTTTCACAGCGAAAACAATGAGAGTATCATTGTCTAATTAATTTAAGACGAAGAATTGAGAGGATATATTTATCCTAAAACTTTAAGACGTTGCCTGCAGTGAGAGGAATTAAAAACAAATAGATTGAATTAAGGATCTATAGATAAACGAAATATAAAGTAAGTAAACTCATTCTTCTGGTCTGTCTTCACGAAAAGCTTGAAACCGTTTTCAGCAAAAAAAAATATATATATAAGCGCCAGTTTCTGTTTAGATATAGCCTAAAGAGATTTTTCCTCACTTTTTTATTTGACGGGATTCTATAGACAAGGCCTTGACAGCTTTTGAGCAACTGTTCACCTCAATATAGAAAACTAAGGTAAGTCCTATAGCTCGTCGCCTATAAAACGCCAAGCATGATCTTCGACGGGGAAAACACTTTTCTGAAAGCATAACTGACTTTTATTGGTATATTGGTATCAGTTGTCTTATTCTCAGTAAAGGTTACAGTCTGCACATGTGTGTGACAGGCTGTATGATTCCTCTGGCATGTGTGACCGACAAACCGACAGACACACAGGTCTGTAATCCTGAGGCTCCAGTCAGGACCTGCGGCTTTGGCAGCGGCCTCCAGCTCCAGCGCATCACATGAGAAAACTCCTGACGCACAGGAGGTCTCCGGTAGCCACCAGTTTTCTCACATTTTTGGAGGAAACCTGTCAGCTATATTCTGGATAAATACTTATGAAAGAACAACATTTTTTATTTCATTTTTTATAGTGCCTGACAATAAATCTGTCTCTTTTTTGCGAGTTCAGCTGAGGGAAGGGATGACAGTGGCAAAAGTGATCACAGAATTAACGTGCTCATATTTCTCTGTAGCTATCAGCGGTGTTAGAAGGATTTGTTGGGACGGTGATATTTAATGGGTTTTACAAATGAGTCAAGGTGTGAAATCTCCTCCAGGATGGAGACTCTCCTCTGTAGTGGAGTTTACAGGCCCACATGCCCAGTAAAGCTCAAATACTACAAATAAGAAAATAAGATAAGATAGATAGATAGATAGATAGATAGATAGATAGATAGATAGATAGATAGATAGATAGATAGATAGATAGATAGATAGATAGATCTTTTTCAAAATATCCCTCCTCATAGGATTACAATACAAGCAAAAATACTAAAGAAAAGTCTAAAAAATTTAAGATGAATTAAAATTTAATAGTCATCATGTTTGCAATGCTGACATGTAAAGTAACTCATTTTGCATATTCAAACTCAATTTTCTTAAAACTTAAAAAATTGCCAACATTCTCAGAGTAGCACACGCAGATCACCGCTATCATGAAAATATTGGTGAAGATATAGATATGATTCCTGTCTGAGAGGATCAGTTCTTGTATCTGCTGAATGCCAAACCCCCTGGTGCAGTGCAGTCCTTTGTTCCTGTCCAATCAGATACAGCTGTACAAGCCAAACTCCACAGGGATAGCTGGGGTCATCCTCCCAGCGGATGCTTAGGCCCATCCTGCTACTGGTGCCCTGAGGGCCCGGGCACAGAGCATGACCCCCTAAACAGCCACCCAGACACTGGCCATAATGCCCCCGTTCACCCACAACTCACTGAAGCTTAGCATGGTGAACATAGTGTTTTGTTTCAGCTCTGACTCATCTTCGATTTTTTTTTATCATGCAGAATGTAGCTGCAAATGTGGTGCTGACATGCACATACATGCTTATAATAAAGGCATAATGTGCAACCCATGTAGCAGATATAATACATGCACTTAACTGTTTGTGCAGCCTCCAAACTGTAGTAAAAGAGACACGAAGAGCATCATTTTCCATCTAAACTGTATCGCAATTTACATTAACCGTGATCTGAGGGAAAGGCTCCATGCTGCTGAACCTGGCTCTGTGATTTTGTTATCAGAAGATGTCAGGCAAAAAACGAAGTCTGTAAATTAAAGGAATTCTGACACATCTGAACGAGACTGTCACAACTCTGCTCGGGAAGAACAGACCAGCATAACGAATTAGACTGAGTGGAGTTCCACCAAGAAAGGACATGTGAGAATTTTGCCTGTTTAGAAAGAGAAAAAGCAAATGACCTTGGGGGCTGAAGTGGCTGGATAGAAAATAAACTGTTTGGAATTACTCTGCACATTGAGGAATAGAAAGCAGCTGCAAAAATCTGAACTTACTCAGTTGATTTCTGTGTGATTTGGAAAAGCTTTCAGCAGGCACATCACACTAACCTCTAGGCTTAGAGAGCAAAAGCATGAGTTGTAATGTTTTCAACATGTCTCCGCTTTTTAAAAAAGATAAATTGTGTTGCTGGAGTTTCAAGTTAAACTAAAACTAACTTTTTTTGCGTTGACTTGGAGGGGAAGCAGCCCTGCAGCAGACAAAAGAGCTGATGCACGACTGAGATAACTTGAGGTATGTGACAATCGATCAGCAAAGTTTAGGGGATTTAGGTAAGGATAATGAAAGCTGCAGTGGGCGAGCGGGGCTTGAGCGCTGCAGTAAACGACACACTGGAGACTACGTCTGCACCAAGTTTCAGAAAATCTAATTTATGGCCACTTCGCAGCAGCTGGATTTGCACTTCCGACCAGGGGATACCATTACCAAACACCATGGAGAAGGCTGATGGATATGCAGGAATGGGACGCTCTCGCTCTCTCGCCCCTCTCTGACACACAAATATACTGTATATTTATAGAGAACACACAAACATGCACATGTTCACGTAGCAGATAAATTGCATACTAGACTAAAAGATTTGACACTCCAACTCATTTTGTACAGCTTTACACAGAGATACTGAAATTAAGATTTGTATTTTACCACTATTCTGATCTAAGTGTTTTTACTTTCTCTAATGTATAAGCAACTAAACTCTTAGGTCAGTGGACTGTGCATGGGTGGCACTGAGAGGGAAATAGCACTCATTTATAAGTGTTTATATATGTCATGGTTGGGTATTTTGCAACTAAATAACCAAGAAACTCAACTAGCCAGACAGCTAAAACATTAATCTGAAATAGCACTTAGATCCACAGTCTGGAGCTACTCCACTGACCATAAATTGGAGACTCACTTTGAGGTCTATTGTGAACCAGAAAATACATCTATTCCATCAAAAAGTCTTTTCCTGTTCATCTTCAGGGAGCTGAGATGTGACATCCCAGATTAAAGGCAGTAATACTGTCATTTTTTTTTTTGTCTTTTTCCATGAGAGACAATGGTAAATGTTCCCCCCAATACAGACTGAAATTGTCCTGGGGTAAAGGAAAATCATTTTTGACATCTGAAATTCAGTGGTGTATCCCAGTAAGGATTTTAAGCCCCGCTATGGAAAGTCTAGTCAGCTGCGACCACGATGTGTTCCCCAAGAGCCACAATTCACTGAGTTGGCGAGGGAGTGTGATCCTGCAACAACCTAGATGGAAAAAAAGCCAAAGCCTAGCACTTACACTGGATCCTTCTCTGCCTGTTAGTGCGAGCTATCATTCTCAATCATAAGCTCCAGCACTCTCACTTTATAAACTTCTTATCCAGCGTGCCTGAGATTACAAAAACGTTTGGTAATCAGATAGCCCAGACTGGGAGAGGACAGTCGACACTCCCAGACTCAGATGTCAAAATGTTTTTGCAACAACTTTACTTGAATCCCTGTCAACCCAAAGCCAACAGAGTAATGACTGTTGTGCGATCTAAACAATCTTTAACAGATAAATCATCAATTTCATGGACGCTCGTTTCTTCCGAGGCACTCTTTGTCCGATGATTTGTTGGTGTTGTGCGGAAACCAAACCAGCTACCACATATTTGTCAGAGCTCATTTTGACAAAGGCTGGGATAGTGGAAGTGACCACTGTCCCCGTGGTTCGGAGACCTGACAGTGAACTCTGAAAGGCCAGCCACCCCCTAGACAGCTTCCCCTCCGGCCTCCAGTCTCCATTATGCAGCCATAGCCTGGGGACCAATCACCCCGTCTGGCCTCTCTGTCTCTCTTTTCCCCTTTCTCCTTCTCTTTCACTATCTGTCTCCCTCACTCCCTCTCTCTCCCTTCCTCTTTCTCTCGTTTTCTCTCTCTCCAGGCTCTGTGCTTTCAAGAGCTCCCTGTGTCACCAGACTGATTAAAACAAACACTGACCCTATTTTGGTATCTAATCCAATTGTGCTCTTTTTCTTCTCACCGGCCCTGGAGCATGCAGAGTATTAGGTATCCTGGGAGCCACAGGGCCCCCCTCTGTGACTGATCTTAGATTTCAAACACTCAGGAACATCAGATATGGTGGGCAGAGAGTAAATAAAGTCTTATTAAACTCGCTATTTAGCTCTCATGTGTAAACAGCATTTATTGTACATTTTGATTATGAGAATTATATCCCTGTGATTGGAACAATGATGCATGAACAAAATGATACGTGTGTTGCATGGTTGTTTGTCGGTTGTAGTTTAAGAGTAAAGGGATGAAAGCCGGTTTGAGAAAGCTAGCCCTGTTGGTGCTGACTGGGGGGTTATTGGGAGAAGACTGCTGTTTATTGTTTTATTAACAGGGGCATGTTGGCTTCACCAGGTCAGGGCGTTACCTTTGACCCCACGGAAAAAAGACTAGAGAGCAGCAGCCTTTGTGTATCAGAAACTTTGCTACTTAAGTCTGTGTGTGCCCATGTGTTTTGACAAAGTAACTGTTACTATTCATTTTCACTGCTCTACTTTTAAGACTTGCAGCAAAGCTCTGCTTGCTTTGTGTAGTTTCTTGCTGTTTTATGAGGAAGCCAGAGTGTATTTCCTGCACACTTCTGTTGCTCTAATTGATTTTATGCCATCTATGGTTAAAGCCAGAAACCAGTATTTGTTTTGTCTGGCCCGCTAACTTCAGCGCTGGAATACCAGTTGTTGATATCGGTGATATCAGATGTTCGTGTCCATGCCCATTCAGAATTTTAGTGTGGATGGACTCTAAAGATTCAAGCTTGCTAGTCATCTTCATTGTGTCACATACTAAGGCACAGTGACATTAATGATACCATCTAGTGGTGATCAATGGTTATATCAACCAGACTTTCAATGTCTTGCGTTCATGTCCACCGGTTTTGATTTATGAACAGTGATTAGAAATGTTGCCATTGGTCTGTGTCTTTAACTGTGTATGTTTAAGGCCCAGATGATCATATATATCAAGCTCAGTATATTATGAGAAGGTGAACTGATCTGGCAGTGGAAAAGTTCAGGTTCAGGTTCAGGTATGTAGCTTCAAGCATTTGACCAGTGGTGGAACTAAAAGTGCTGTATTTTCATTTTATTCTATTCTATTCATTTTATTTGTACTTTACTGCAGTTACAGAAGAAAATACTAAACGTTTTTACTCTGCTGCATTGATTTGCCAGCTTTAGCCATTACTTTACTGATCAAGATTTTACATACAAAACATGATGAATTTATAAAATATGATCCCATGTTTAGACTACCAACATATTGAAGATTTGCAATAGTAATGCTACATAGACATTAATACGTCAGTAAAAATCATTCAATGATTATACTATATAATAGTATAACACTCCTAGGGACTGTTTTTCTGCATTATGTTTTGAGTCATTTTACTTTTAATTATTTCAGCACATTTTGCTAATAATTTTCATGTTTTCTATTGACAACTCTTACACTCTTTGCACAATTTACATATTGTAGTATTGCTACTTTTAAGGGGATCGGGTAAGGGATCTTAATACTCCCTCCCTTCAGCATTGCATGTCACGTCTATATCCTGTAAATGGGCAGAGCAAGGTCATGTAATTGTTGCTATATATTCTGAACCCTGAATATGCGTATAGATACTGTGGTGCCTGGTTAAGTAATTCGAAATCATGTAACTTCAAAAATTATTTTGCACTTAAAGTTGGCTCATATATCGAGAGCTGGGAGTGTAACAGCTTCATGCAGCCAGACTAACGGCCTGTCAAACAGGCACCTTCAATATATGGAAACCAGCTTTGATTATGGCCAGAAACTCATTTTGTGTGCCTTGTGAATTATGGCCAATTACCTTTACTCTCTTATAATAATCATTTGTTTTCCCTACTGTCACGAGCAAGACCTTGGAGTTGCTATTACCTAAAACTTCAGTAGGCGACTACAGGATGAAATATATGACGATAATCATTCCCACTAATGGCCGTGGAGCTCAGAGCAAAGGCAGTTTTTATAGAGCCCAGAACTGTACATCAAACCCTGAGACTAGCCAGATTTTATGACCAGGTCATTTCACCCTTTACTCTGTTGTTTATGGTTTTAATGGCAGACTGTTGCCAGCTTTCATGACTGCTGTGGCTGATTTTAACTCAGGCAACATGCTGCTGACCCCAAAGTTAAGCATCTTTACATCAAGAATGACACTCTTCCTTACTCATTTGAACCATCCTGTCAAACCTACAGCCTGTGAAAACATAAGTTATTATCTTTGCTTCTGCAGTTATCTGTGCTTTTAGTCTGCAGGAAGGCTTTGCTATTGCTGTTTATAAAAAATAAAAAAAGAGCACACTCCAGAAGAGACATCAAGCGCTCGTCGCCCTGGTTCCAGATCGATAATGAAACAGGGCGTGAAGGAAACAAGAAATTAAATGAGAAAGAGGTAGAAGGCGAGGGTGAGGCGAGGAGAGAATGAGACGGCAAGCAGCGATAATCGATGGCGGTCACAGAGTGATGGCAGAGATGAGGTCGTTTGTCTCCAGGAGAAAGAGAGAGAGAGAGAGAGGAGGAAATATACAAACAGAGCTGTCTGCTCTTGGAGCTGGCAGCGGGCCAGGCTCTGTATGAGGGCATCTGAACAACCGCAGCATTTATCACAGTGACGACTGGCCTTGTTACTGATGAAGACACCAATCTGAACATGGAGAGGGAGTCAGGCCGGAGAGCAGGGCAGGTATATCAGACTGGCATTCAGTAACCTGTCAAATTTAAAAATCTTAGATTCATAATTGACGGTTTCAACGGCCCCCGCTGCATTCTGTTCTCATTGAGAAGAGAACATCATTGGCTTTTTTGTTCATTTTATGAATACACTACATCCTAACTTCATTTCTAACACACAGATACAAGTTTTTCAGACTCATTCTGAAGAACAGCTGTTTGCAGGAGGTTCCTAATGTAAACCTTGGCCCAATTTTAGATACAGTGTGCTGTCCTTCACAGAATAACTTCACAGAATAACAGACCTAACAAAGTGCCATCTTTGTTATTTAGATGTATTTAATACAGTTGTCTCTCTTTGTCCTCTCTCGCTGTCCTCAGTTGTGGGCTCTGCAGACCTATTCCTCTATGTGTCTCTCTGGCGGTACATAAAGGCTGAATGTGTTTTCTGGTGCTGGTGTCATGGTTGCCACTCCCTGCTGCAGCCCAGATGGCAGTGAAGCCCTCCCTCCGCAGCAGAGGTCTCAGCAGCCTGCCTCGACAGCCAGAGAAGAGATGGAGGGAGGGAGGAGGATTACCATGCTAATCGTTCTGAGACATGAAACTAATTGTGCAAACCTGTGGAAAACAGCTAATCAATATTTGTCTTTTGCAGATCTCGAAGAACAACAGACTAAACAATCCACCGTGAATAGAATAGCATCACAAAGTTAACGTCTTTTTGTGTGGACAGGTTTTCTTCTCCTATTCTCATTCCACACAGAGGGAATACAGAGCATACTATGTGTACGGAAATGATCTCTCAACATTTGTTGGTCTTTAAATTCACATACGTGGTGCTGCCACAATTCTAACCAGTAGAGGGCGCAATGATATCACAGTCGATTGTCCAGAATCATAATTTTCGTCGGTTTCTTTCAATACATAAAAGACACACAGCTTAGACAGAGATGAAGGTGCAGTGATGCCTGCTGAACCACAAGGTGATTTTTTGTCATCCTTTTCCAAATTGGTAGATACATTTTTTTTTAAATCACATTTTTGTGCAGAATATGACTGCTTGGCCTTTCCTTATGCAGAGAGATGGGGGGGGGGGGGGGGGGGGCTGTAAGCAGTGGATCATGAGTCACCCTTTGGTCTGTTTGTGAGCGTTTATAGCGCATTGGTCCATTAGGTGTTCATCTGTGAATAAATAGGCCTCACTACCTCGCTTTCACACAGGCACAGGAGCTCTGAGGAATAATGTTATCCAAGCCTAGATTCCTAATATAGATATGGCATGTTGTGTTAGTTGCATTTAATTAGGGGAGGGTTATGATTATGGAAATCACAGAAAACATGATGTGAAGTGAAACTGCTCTAGGTGTAACATGGATTTTAGAGAAATATGACAAAGAAACACCTCATTACATCCACTGTTCTTAATTGCACTGCAGCATCTGCTGCGGTCGAGGCTGGTTAACCAAGAGATAGAGACAGTTGAAACACAGGGAGTTTGGTTTGTAAGGCTACTGTCAACCATACAAACACACATGTACACACACAACGCAATGCACGTGAACACATCCTCATCATCCCCGAGGGAGTGCAGATTTTTGACAGGAAAGCAGCTGACAGGGTCACAACAGCCAGTGTGCAAACATTTTGTTCACAGTCTTTTATGTCGTTACATAAAAGACGGTGCATGCTCTGCTTCTTTAAGCGCTGCAGCTCCCTCCTGGCACCAGTCGCTGCGAATTAGTCATCATGAGGTGTGAGCTAAGTGTCGCTCTGTGATGGACTTTTCACAGGCCACTGACTGGCTCTGTGCGGTTTTTGGTGTATCATGTCATTGTGTTCAGATAGAGATACACATATCACTGCGCTGATGGGCTATCAGAGGTTCTACATTCATCCCTATTTCATAATAAAAAAAAAAATCATAATAAATAAATGGTGTGAGTTAACATTTACTCATACTGATTAGTTCTGTTGTTGACAGGATTTGCACAACACTGAGGAACAGCAGCTCTGACTTAATAGTTTTGCTGCAATGTGTTTTTATTATGCATTATATGGATCAATACACATTGATCTGTGAACTAATGGGAAGTCTTTACTGTTTACTTATTTGTTTTATTGTGCAGTCCTGGACAGCAGGGTGCTGAACAGCCATCTGGTGTACTGGAGGGAAGGACAAGGAGGACGAGTGTTCACACTACAGCACCACAATGTACTGACTCAAAGCCTCTCTCAGACCCACTTCATGCTCCATATGACCCTCACATCTTGCTCCGTCATTTACCAAGAACAATCGTGACATTTGTTTCATTTCACAATTTGTTGATTTTGCTCCCAGGGAATGAACATTCAGATTGGTTTCTGCTTCATAATATAACATAATCATCCGAGCCACACCGCACAATACTTGCATCACATATTCTACAGAGAATAGAACCGTCAGTGGGGTGATAATCCTGCTGACATGATAGGATGTCTGATCCATTTCCAGCAGCCCACCCCCACCCCCGCCCCCTCCTCCTCCACACACCCACACACACATGCTATAGGCAACCACAGGCCACACGGCACTAATGGTGGAATTTGGCATTAGTTGTTTGCAGCGTTCATTCCCCATTTGCATCAGTAAGTGAAGAAACGCTCAATCATTATTTAGCCGATGTAAAGGTTCTCATTTTTGATACATGTATTTAATCAGTATGAAGGAACAGAGGACAATATCAAGAGGGCATGCAGCTGAAGTTTCTGCGGACTCTTGAGATGTCTGAATGATGAAACGCCTGGTGAATTATGAGAAGTATAGAGGCAGGATTTGTAGTACTTCTATTTTTGCTTCTGGTGGTAACAGGCCAATGGTCACCTCTCTGAGCTCATAAAAGCAGAATTCACTCTCACTGTGGATTTTTTTTTTTTTTTTATCCAGCAGTTTTATTGCCTTTTCTTCTGGGAGAAAAACCAGACATCTTTGTCGTCATCCCACAGAATCACCATCCATGGTGTCATTATACATCATCAGCTTACTTTAAAGTTTATTACACAACCTCAAGGCCAAAAATCTCTTCCATCGATGTTGGCGCTGCACAGTCATCAGTGGTGGCGATACGATACGTGCCTGTCCTCTTGCAGTCGTGACTTCTGTGTATATTTCTTTATCTAGGGAAGAGGAGTGAAGCTTTACCAGAGAGATAATGAGCCTCTTGTCACAGCAGGGATGGCTGATTAAATGGAAATGGGCAAACGGCAGGGGAGGAATACCAAATTAGCAATCTCTATACTGGAACATAACAGAATGGAAACACAGTGAAAAGATGTACAGATTTTTTTTTTTTTTTTTTTTTTTTTTACTTGTTGTGAACAAATGTGAAACGCTGCCTTTTCAGTGCTGTTGCATCAGCAGCATGACAGACAGAGCTTTAGGTTACACCTGAGCCGGCGTAGTTACAGTTGCTCTGCAGCCCTCTCTTTCTCCTTCTTCATGGACAGAAAAGCAGCACGTAGTCAATCAGGGGACTGACTGACGTATCCCTCCCTCCTCATTTGTCCATCTATTTCCAAAGGTTGCAGTCTCACACCCGGAGGGGAGCAGGCAAGGTGTTAGTGCATTGAAGTAGTTGGGACTGCACCATAAATATAAGGCAAAGGGGGGGGGGGGAGCAGACAGAGGAAGTTGAATCGTCACTGCCGATGAGTCTCAGCTGCACAGAAACACCCCCCGAGACATGGAGCAGATTTTGCCCGCCGGTGTTCGTCAGCATGTTTAATTTGTGACCTGGCAACCTGGCTCTCCTGAGATTGGAGAAAAGGCTGGTGCCCCACTGATTGTGGTGGTGAATGGGAGTTCTCACAATATTATCAAATGTATAACCGTCACCACCATTCACAAGAATAACATTGCATCCCTTTCAGCAGTGTGGTGAGGAAACATGTTATCTCTCACCTGTTGCCAGTTTTCACATTCAGAGTAAAACCAATATTTACTCTGGATGCAGCCTGTCTTCTCTTTATTTACTGGGTCTTTAGAAGTCCAGTTAAGCCCTTATAAACGGTCTTAAAAGGCTCAGTAATTCACAGCCCAGTCCGATGGCCCATTACCCCTCTATTCCGTGCTCCAACATAACCACGTGAAATATTAAGGCTGCATCTGAGGGCCTTACTGAAGCCTCTCGTTCAACTCCCCTCTCTCTGCCGTGTGAGACGATTTGTAATAAAATCACCCAGCTCAAGGTCAAGATTTATAAGGTCAGATTGGTAATGATGGAGAGCTGTGCTGATATTGCAGTGTGAGATAAATCCCTCCTTAGGCACCCATATGAAATGTGACTTTATTTATTCCTTTTTTTTTTAATCCATGTTACCTGCCTCAACGATGCACAGCGTCACTCTGAGAGTTGTGACTTATTCACGAGGCTTTAGGATGAGTAATACTGCAGCAGAATTCTGGCTGTGACAGGAGACACAGCACATTGTGTCTCCTTCTGCATAATTCAAAGGTGTGATAAACTGCATCTTTAGGAGTCAAGTCACACATCAGAGGTGAGGAACCGCAGGAAGGAAAACAAGCCCTGTGATAAGTTGCCATTTGTAAGGTGGAGGGATGTTGCACTATACTTCAGTGGCTCATTCACAGCCGTACTGCAGAACAGCAGAAGGTGCTAGAGAGGGGGAGAGAGAGAGAGGGAAAAGAAAGAAAAATGCTCACAGGCTGAGTAGCCATCATATGATCGGTTGTTGCCATGGCAACTGATCCCAGCAGTCAGCCCTTGGAAAGTGAGTCACATGAGTGAATTGAAGGGGACAGGAAACATACTGTGCATACATGTTGTCGGCTGATCCTGTACTAGTCGTGTGAGTGTGTATGTGTGTGTGTGTGTGTGTGTGTGTGTGTGTGTGTGTGTGTGTGTGTGTGTCTTGTGATGGAAACAGAGAAGTGCACAGGATTAGCACGTACAGCAGGCTTAGGACGTCTCTGTTTATTTCTTCAAAAGTTACTCATCACAGAGTGAAACATGATGTACAGTAGGAACAGGAGCAGACGAGAGAACTGCCTCACTTTGAAAATCTGACACGCAGCTGACAGATTGGACACTTTGGGCTCGATAGTTAAGAAGTTTGTCTGTCCCTGCTGCATGTATCCAGTGTCTGACACACTAGTAGCACATTCCAGCTCTAAATGCTCTAATCCCTCAAACAGTATCCGTGTCCTTGTTTGACTCACATCTTCTAACAGCCTCATTTTTACTTTCTAAGCTTGTTCTGGTGACAGAGGGAGGATGTGGCCGTGAGCTGTTCTCTGAAACACCTCTGTGCAAGCTGCAACTCACCCAGTGTCCCTAAAGGTCTAGGATTATCCTAACAACTCCTCGACTTATCTCTGAGGTGTCTTGATAATGATCCACATCCTCTTTCGGACACAGAACTACATGCAAAAAAAGGTCACGCAAACGTCTTCTGATACCTGAAAAGAAAAGGCCGCCCAGGAAGGCAGAAAAAAAATATGGAGTGTGTAGTAGTGGCAGACAGAGCCAAGAGCAGAATAAATTGCTTGTGTCAGAGAGAAAAATGACTGTGCCACAAATTATCTACACTTGAGAAATGACCATTAGGAAGCACTGTCTTTTCACACCTACTTTAGTCCACATCACTGTGGGCACCACAGCAAATTCTAGCATGTCCATTAGGTATTAACATCAAGCACCTCCTCTGTGTCAGATCAGCTGCCATAATGTAAAACAATATGGGGACATTTAATGAATGAATAGGTCGGTTCCTGGTGGCAAATAGTAATAATAATAATAATCTTCATCATTATTATAATTATTATTGTTGCTGTTATTATTATTATTATTATTGTTATTATTGTTTTTGTTGTTATTATTATTATTATGGTTATTATTATTATCATGATTAGGGCTGCTGGGAAAGCATTTAGACTATTTCAAACACCATTTCCACAAGCAGCGTATCCAATCAATTCGTTTGATGAACCTGAATGAAAGCTACCTGTGTGATGCTTTTATCATCGTCCCGGGAACACTGCAGATGTTCTTTCTGGGGCAGCTGCTGACGTGCGCACGAGCGGGTGAGTCAAACCTGCGTCAGACTTCGTCGTGACTTGCCATAGTAATTTCTTCATCCTATGGGGAGGTGGGGGGGTGGCTGATTTATCCCACAACACAGCCACAACCACGTGGAAACTAGAAGTGTGAGCGGGGCTCTCCTACGGATGCAGACCGTCGTTAAAGCGCTGAGGTGAGACAATCGGTTGCGGTAGCCTCTAACCGGCGTTAACGTTATTACAGTGGCCAAACTTGAGGCAGGCGCGGAGCTCCTGCGTCAGACTTTACGCACCATGCGCCCTGTGCGACTGGAGGCTTTGTGATTTCGCATCTCTCTCAGAGATGCTGCACACGGACGCGGTGCCTTGAATGAAGATACCGTGCACTCACTTTGGATTCACACCGTCACGCTGACTTGGACGTTACAAGCACTACACCAGGTAAGAATGACACTCTTGCAATTTTCACGGTATGATCAATTTAAATACATGTTAGCTTGTCTGTGACGAATAGTTGTGAATAGCTCGGATAACCACCCCCCCCCCCCTTCCCTCTTGAAATCACTTGATAGAAACCAGCGTCAGCTTTCACCCCATCACCTGACAAATGGTGATTGCGCCGCGACATTGAAGGTGAGCGTCGCTCATTAATCCTCCGTCTTTGACGACGTGTGTCCAAATTTGGCTCGGATATGAGAAACCCTGATCACCTGCTGACTCGTGCTGCTGCTGTTTCTATCTCAGCATCGCTATTACCAGGTGATTCATTTGACCTTGACAAGACATCAGAGGTTATATCCAGTCCTCGAGCTGAATACAGAGCGTGGGCCTGTGTGTAACGTGTCTGAAGGATGTCTGAACACGGCCATGCAGGTGCTGGTGTGTAACTGTCACGATCATCTGTGTCATTCAGGATCAAATCCCAGTGAGCAGGGAGCTGAGTGGCCTCTGTCCAGACCTCATACTTTACAATGGCATCTTCCTACTCTCCAGAAAGGCCTAAGATGTAAAAGCTGCATTTTACTCTGCCTGTGATGGCCGCCTGATTGATGCTGCAATACATCCCACAACAGGCTATAACCTCCAGCTTTGCCACAATCTACCCACCCACCCAGCCGCCCCCGCAGGCCTGTCACAGCAGCTCCATGTTATTTGCAGCTGTCCTTCAGGGAGTATCATGAATGTCCGTTTGAGACGGCAGAGGAGAGGCAGGCGACCACCGATGCTGCAGGGATGGGATTTCAATTTTGCAGGAAGAGAGTCATTGCTTAGCAACCAGACTAGATAAAAGTGGAGCATTTCTTTGTAGCAGAGACAGTGAACCTGTGCTGGTACATCATCAACACCAAACTGTCTGTGGAGACTTGGGAATATATAAATAGTTACAGGAACACACATCTGTCTCCATGGAGGTTTACACACATGTTTGTCACAGGGGTCAGTTACCACAGCACTTGCACACCTCACTGTGTGCAGCAGCTTTTCCTTTACGACAATACTTTCTTCAACACCTCTTCAGAGAATCATAACTTGTGTCCACTTGCCATGTTTCCCTCAGACAGAGACTGATTACTCTGTAACAGTTTCTCGTACTGTATGTGAATTCCTGCTGTCTCTGGAAGGTGCCATCTCTGTCAGCACATACTGTGAGACTCTGGAAGTTGCTGGTGTGTTTCTGCATCAACATTGAAAACCGCCACTGCTAATGATTGAGTGCCAGAGTGAAGATCAGCCATATGAGTCTAACAGGCCACCATCATCTTAACCCATCAGAAGTAATGGGGGCAGTTTGGTACTAACTATTCCTACATTTGTGTTCATTTGGAAAGTTGGGTAAAACATCGTGTGAACAGTCAGAGCTCCAACTTTACACAGCTTAAAAATAACAAAACAACAACTCAGCAACTTGACCAAAAAAACTAATTTTTGTTTGCCTCACACCTCATTCAGAGAGTGCTCAGTAATGACTCAGTGTTGTGTAGTTGTAGACTGCTGTGGAAAAGGTCACTGCTGTTCTGGGATCTGTGTTGGAGCTCGCAGTCTCAGAGCTGCTGCGTGTCGTGACTGCAGGGGCCTCGTCGCCACTGTTAAGGAATGTGATGTGCGTGCTGCCGGTGCGGCTTCTGGGTGGGCTTCAGAGTCCGGCCGGCTGGCAACCGTTCCCGAGAAGTCACTCTGAATAAAAGCTCAGCTCTGTCTTCAGTCGGCCGCATCTGTCTTCAGATCTGTTTTCAGATCAGAGGCCTTGTCTGCAGATCAAACACCTCTGCTTTCTATTCTCTGTCCTTGAGTTGCCACAATATGAAAACTCTGATCTCGTTCATCCCGTGCAGCGCATTCACTGTTAAGCTGACCTTAAGGTAATTAGTTCATACATGGTAAATGCCAACCGTCTCACAATGTTTTGATGTAATTGCAAACACCAGCCTACACAAGCATCTTGACATTTTGAGTGTTTCATGCTTGCAGTGACAAATTTCCATTTTAATTTAAAACGACCAGGTCTCCAGTGTTTACAGCGCTTTATAGAAGAGATGGGCAACTCGGCCTGAATAAATGCTCTCTCTGCTAACATCATAAAAGTCTGTTCTTTTATGGTTCTACTTCACTCAACAAATTCCATATGCGGTATTAAAGGGGAATAAAAGACACGTGGTTCTTCAGGCATTCTGATGCTTGATGCAACACTAAATCGATGGAGTACTGTTTTAATTGTTGTGTATCTTTTAGCCTGTTAGCCTGTGGTTTGCTCCTGCTGAAACAAATAGCAGCAGCTACCTGTAAAATCCTGATTTATACAGGAGTCTCAGAGCCTCTGGAGTTTCTGATGCAGCAGCTCTCGTGCTGCATTGTGATCTATGCCAGTTTCTGAGGAGGGAGGCAGTACACGCAGGATTGTAGGATAATTAGTGGGTTTTTGCAAAGGGCCTCTGATAAACTAACACATGCCAGAGAACTTGGAGAGACTAAGTTTCCAGACAGGTTTCCTCTGTGAGGGACGACAGCCAGTTCATTCTGGAGCACAGGAGAACTGGACTGTTTCAATGTCAATACAGACACTAATAACTGGTGAAATCTGTGCTTAGAGGCTTCAGTTTTATTGCACTGTGTTCTCCTGAGACCAGTAGTCACACGGACAGACGGCCCACTGCTGTTCATGCTATTCACATGACTCAACTTTAGTATAATGGGCTCTGCTGTGAAATGGATTGTAATTCAATCTGTGAGTCTCGTTTCACCATAATGAAGTAGATTAGTGAAATACTTCACTCATGGCTCTAAAGTGCTGCAGTTTTTCCACCATTTGAAAAATACTATGTGCACTATGTGCTACAGTATGTACTTAGTGGCCAACAGGAAAAGCAGCGGACATGATTAGGAAGCAAAATGGTTAAAGTCTCTTGTCACAAGTCTGCCTCTTGAACTGTTTTCCTGTGATGCTGTGTAGGGCTGCAGCTTAGAGTTATTTTAGTGATTGATTATTTGATTATTTTGTCAATAATCAGGAGAAAAAAGTTTTTAAAAAAATGCCCATCACAGTTTCCCAAAACGCAAAATCTTGTTCTGTCAAACTAACTTTCCAAACCTAAACATATTTTGATTGTCATCATATAAGAGTTATAATACCAGCAAATATTCACATCTGAGGAGCTGGAACCTGAGAATCTTTCACTAAAAATGATTAATTGATCATCAGAACTATTTTTTATACTCCACACGCCATTAAACAACATCAACTACGCCGTTTATTATTTGTTTTTGACTCTCTTCCCAGACATAGAGCCAGTCTATGGGTCAAAACAAGTAGCATGCTGATGGATTTACTGCAGAGCTGCAACTAATGACTGCTTCAGATGTCTCTGACCAACAGTTTAAAACCCAAAGATATTCAGTTTACAGTAACATAAATCAGAAAAGAGCAGAAAAACACTTTTTTGACGTTTTTGCTTGAAAACTGATTCAGTGTCTGACGATGGAATAGTCGATGAATGGATTGACCATTTGCAGCTCTAATTTACTGTGACCTGCCGACAGTGCTAAAGCTGGAATGGAAACTGCCCTTTAACTTACTTAAACTATTTTTTTTTTTTTATCATAGTGAGCTACCTGCTTGAATGTTCTGACATTCAGTTAGTCAAGGTTTTCAGTGTTGTTAGTTTCCAAAGGGAAAAGTTCGCCAAATGCAGATGATGAGGGAGAGACAATTACAGGAAAACTTTGGTCTTTATATTCAAAGTCTTGTTACAATAACATCCAAGTAGAATATGCACTTAAATTTCCTGTCTGTCTCTAACTATGTCTCTTCACAGATTTAAGGAAAAAAAGCACACCTGTCTTTCCCTGGCACCTTCCCAGCTTCTTCCACCTCCTCATCTCACGCTCTCCCCTTCTTGCTGCCACCGCCGTCACCCCTCTGAAGGAGCGCCTGTGTCGCAGCCATGCCAAAGAACACCAAGGTGACCCAGCGGGAGCACAGCAATGAGCCTGTCACTGAGTCTGTGGCTGACCTGCTGTCTCTGGAGCACCCCATGGACTATAAGAGCAGTCAGATGAGTATGGGCCTGAGCCCTGCCTCCACTGCTCCAGGAAAGGCCCTGCTGCCCTCTCCCGACCCAGACGCTGAGGATGGCCGACCGGCTTGGAACAACAAGCTTGAGTACATTCTGGCCCAGGTGGGCTTCTCTGTGGGTCTGGGTAACGTCTGGAGGTTTCCCTACCTTTGCCAGAAGAACGGTGGAGGTAGGTGAATGGATGTCTGTACATGATTTTGTCGCATTTTAGCAGTTTGACTGTCTGTCTGAACCACAGAAACCTGAAAGCTTTGTGTAAACCAATGTGCAAAGCGTAGTAACACTTCTCGGGTTTGGAAGTCAGTTCCTAATTAGGCCACCCAGGGTGAACATGTGTACCTTCGGGGTGCTGAGTAATTGTTAACAACGAGAAATGTTGTGCTGAGTCAAGGCTGTTAATGTGAATTCTTTTTATTAGTCCTGTAAAGTCCCCAATAAAACAAGTGGCCAGATGGGAGTAGTTAACTTAATGGTATGTAACGTTTTTGATTTTGTTCTTGTGTTTGAAGGATTTGTTCCTTTCTTTCGTCCAGGATACAAAACTGTCCCCAGCAACTATTTACTGAGGCATGATTTGACTGAGAATAACCAGTGGTCAGGGTGTCTGCTATGAAGTTTAATGCTGTATTGCATCACATTACAGAAATAAATACATTAGGAATTTCAGCTAATTCAGCTCTTATATCCTCAGCACCAGATGAAGTCAGTAAGTCATGCACTGCGTGCAGCCTAAACATTTCACTCAAGGACCAACCAGTGAGGTGAGAGTTTCAAGCACCTAAAATTTTGCCTTGACAAACTGCCACACCTCAACAGATGTATCATTATCCTGATCCCTTTACCATCTGCTTTTTAGACAGTCAGAGTGTAGTGTAGTGAGACAGAGAAAATCTGTTTGCTGTTAGGTTTATTCCCATCGTGTAAATACCATAGACGGTAAATAAAGATGGATGTATCCTCCGTGACGTCACCCACTGGTTTCTGAAGAGCGGTTTTGAAGCTCAGAGTGAGCTGCTCTGCCGTCGCCATCTTGGCAGTGTCTGACTCCGCCAAACTCCCGGCTAATCCAGAAATGGGCAAAGAGGTGGGGCATGTGTGGAGCGTGTGTTGAGTCTTCGGTGCATGCCTGCTTGTGGCAAGGATACACTCACCCGCCTGTCACTCAAAGCGCCCCTCAATTATAAAGAACTTTAAGTCTTCATATAATTTAAACGAGTGAGTTATATAAAAATTCCCCCTTACAGTTGTCATGAAGGAGGAAATTAGCCATAGAGACCAAAACTGACATTTGTACCAAGCATTTTAAGATGGGAGTCTATGGAGATTGACTCAGAACTGCAGTTTGTGGTACTTCCGTGTTGGCTTCAGTTTTCAGCCTCGGAGGCTGCTGCTTGGTAAATACTAAGCTAAGCTAGCCAACTGCTGGCTCCAGCTTTACATTCATCACACAGACAGAGTGCTTTCATTCTTCTCATAACTAACTTTGAGGCAGTAATTAGATATTATTGACTGCTGGTGGAATCATATGGTAATGTGATCATATCATGTTATTATTTTACAAAATTCTGGTAATCCAAATCAATGTTTGTAATGTCAGTTGTAATCAAAACTGAATTAACTACTAAAGTGTTTAGATTTATCTACCTTAGAGGAGAAAACAGTTAATTGCACTGAAAAAGAATTTTTACATGTCATTTTTGATATCTCTGAGCTTGAATTTTCTCTTTCTATTTAAAAGTCTTCCTCCGTTCGCCTGTTGACTGCAGCCTTCTCCGCTTTGATAAATTGAGACCTGTCAGCCAATTAGCCGACTAATCGTGCAAGTCAGAGGGGCAGTCTCTTCTACATCTCTTAGTGAACTTGTGCCGTCAGCAGCTACAAGATGAGGAAATTTCTCCTCAGCAAGATGTGGCACCGCTGAGAGGTCTGGTATAATCCAGAGAGATCCTACAGTTTAGCCTTTATTTGCGTCTCTTGCAGGTTTCTCAGCCTTATCTCTTCGGTATTGTGATTTGCTGGCATTGAAACGAGATGAGGTGGCGGTGATGACTGAGATGGAGGAAGTGGAAGAGTAAATACTGATTTTCTGGGCCTTCAGATATTGTTGTTTCTACCTTGTGTGGGAGGCGTGTGTAAAGAGGGCATTTGAAATGCATGATATAACAAAGCTAAAATGTTTTTTAATCAGAGTGTGTACATGTACTTGTGTGCAGTAGTGAGTGTGTATCAGGCGCTGACTCAGTGGTGGGTGTTGTATTGTCTTGTCTGGGCTTGTCTCTTGTCCATCTTTGTCTCTCTCTCTCTCTCTCTCTCTCTCTCTCTCCCTCCCTCATTGTTTCTAGACAAGCAAATGTTAGTTTCCTTTTTATTTTACAGGCAAGTCTCAAAGAAAACTAACATTAATTCATCCCAAAACAATTTCATATATTGACATATATGTCTAGCACATAGTAATATGTATGTTTATGTACTGTATATTGTAGACATGTTACATAACTTTATATCCAGCCTGTGTCAATATATGTTGATATTATAAACAGCAGGGTCCAAAAAGAGACCACTTTCCCAGAATGGGAAGGTAGACATGTTTGAAATTAATGAGAAACTCATAAGACAATATTTAAATGCATAAAGATTTTTTATATGTATGTTGTGTTAATAAACTTGCACATAAAAATTAAATATATATCATTAACATATATCGTCACAACATGTCATACCATATAAAAATTAATCATATAGATATCTTTTAATGTATGTACATACACACATTTTACTGTGGATATTTCATATATATTCTAAGCGTATATCATATATCGAGGATGTATGTATGTGATAATAATATAGTTCTTTCGAACACAAAACAACATGTTCCCAAACCTCCCTCTGTTAAGCAGTGGCACTCACAAACAATTACTCTAAATTATTCTGTCTTACAGATAAATAATTGAACTTAATTAATTTGTATTATCTTGTTTGTGTCTCCTGGTGGAACCCGCTTTCAGTCTGGTAACATTTGTCTTCACTGCATGCTACAACAGTCCAGACCAAACAAAAGCCCCAAGTAAACCACTAGTGGCATAATTGTTTGTCCATGAATTTATGATGACCAAGTGTTGGATAGAACAACATGCAGAGGTCATGGACATTTGTATTGTTTTGGTCTCGGTTTCAGAATCATTACCCCCCTACTCTGTACAGAAGACTTACCAAAAATATATTTGTGAAAAAGAAAATCTTAAACAGGCTAAAGTTAATGTGCGGAGTTATCATGGATCTCATTGTGCCGGTCCTGAAGATCCATATCCTTGACTCTGAGATGAGACCCTGAAATGTAATTTGTTCTGGAGTGATATCGCCATGGTCATGCTTCAATCAAGAATGTTTTTAACCTTCGAAACCTATCAACTTCATTGTATGGGCAAATTGCCAGTGGGGCAAAATCACTTATTTCATTGTAATTATCTTCTAAATTGTAATTAATTATATTTAATTCTATTTTATCTGTTCTTTTATTATTAATTTTCTTGTGTTTTCTTGTTTGCTGATGTTATTATAGCTTTTTAACTCTATTTTATGGATTACTGTATTTGTCCTTTTCTTTTCAGCTCATCCGTCCTCTGTGTAGCACTTTGAACTGCACTCACCTGTGTGAAAAGTGCTATACAAATAAAGTTTGATTGATAGATTGATATAAAGATTCTCCACCAGGATGGCTCGTATTCAATATTTGGACAGAGAAAACAACACAGCGAAGTAACAGTTTCCCACTAATACGTTTTGTTTTCCTTTGCTCAGTGTGTTTGCTCAGAATAGACTCCAGAGATCTGTAAAAGTAGGCAGCAGCACAGTAGTCACTTCTAACGATCCAGATAATAATACCACTGTGTAACATGACACTGTGTTCCTGTCTTTGTTCCCTTTGTCTGCTGCTAGCTCTAATAGCCACTCACGACGTTATCGGTGTTTTTGATCGAGTCAAACGTCACAGTCGTTTGTTTTTAGTCTGCTCGTCCCAGCTGTCCATCATTGCCGGCCCGTCCTCTCTGGCTTTGAATGGTTTTGTCACCATGGTGTCCTTTCATGTCTTGACGTAAGCAGGACTGAATGTGCTCTCTCTCTCTCCATTGTCCCTTCTCCAAAAAAAAAAAAAGATCTGACAAAATTGTTGAATGGAAGTTGAAGAGGAAGACGGAGAAACAAAGAGACAATGTAAGAGGGGAAAGAGGAAGAGAGACAGTGAAGTTAGAGAGTAGGGGAAAAAAATCGAACCTGACAGGGAAAATTTAATAATGTCCCTTCTTATGTTATAAGATTTTATCCTTCACTATGCATTGGATTTCAAACATTAAAATAAGTAAAGTAGTTGTACATTCTGCAGTAACTCTTCTTCCCTTTAACCCTCCTTTGTCTCAGGTGCATACCTGGTGCCCTACTTCATTCTCCTCCTGCTCATTGGCATCCCATTGTTCTTCCTGGAGCTGGCGGTGGGTCAGAGGATCAGGCGCGGCAGCATCGGGGTGTGGAACTACGTCTACCCACAGCTGGGAGGCATCGGGGTCTCCAGCCTGATGGCAAGTGTCGACATTGATTCCTTATCACGACCTCCAGTTGTGGAAATACTTTACAATATATATGAATGTACTTGTTGTTACTAAAGTCTTGATTAATGGATGCAGCTCTTAGTTTACAGCCACGCTAGCAGCTCTGTGTGGCTGCTACAATGTAGGTAGAGTACTGTGTTAGCATGCTAACATTTGATAATTAGCTGTAAAAACAAAGTATGTGTTTAGTTTTTGTATTTGGTCATAAATCAAAGTATTTGATAAGTTGAAATTTTGAACAGATGATGAATTAAAGTTAAAGGATTGTTAAATGAATTCTCCTGGGAACATAAATATTTGCTGGCGGTCGTCCAATAACAGACATTTCACAAAAACCCCTAATGCCATGGTGGCGCCAGAGGAGAAGTCAGAGGTTCAGCAAAGTCATTAGGATTCATCCTCCGGGCACCATGAATGTCTTTCGCAATCCATCCATGGTTGTTGAGATATTTCATTGCCAGCCATAGAAAATCCTCTATTAATGACATACAGGTAATAATAAGATGTTATAATTAAAGCCAGATTGTCACATGTAAAGTCAAACTCACACACGAACCAATGGGCTTTTATGTTTTTATTCCTTCTTAATAGGTTTTTGCTGACCTGGTAAACATTAATAAACAGTTGATTGATCATTATATTATATATATTATACCAAGGACTCCTTGGTATGTGATTGTTGTCGGATTTGTGATGGTAACTTCTCTAACTTGCACAACTCAGCTCAGCGTTAGACATGTTATGTGCAGAGACAACAACCGTGCTGCAGACCTCCGTCCTCTGCCTGCTCATATTACTTCCTCCTGATGCTCTACAGCAAGTGGCATGCAAAGACCAGTGCTGATCACTGTCATAATCTGTCCCCATCATCAGCAGGAGAACTGACCCATCACGTCCTCATCCCATCAGGGTCATCAGCCTAAAATATATTCAGTGAGAGGCTGAGTCGGTCAGTCAGTGATGTACCGGCGCTGTCAGTCATTCTCGTAGTGATTTCATCAATCTAGTGTAAAAGAGGGGAGGGAGAGGCCTGACCTGGGGCAGTGAGGCGTGTGGCAGCTCAGATGTGGCAGAGGAGAATCAGCAGCTATAAATAACTTCTCAAAGAGGACCCCAGCCTTAGCCGCTGAGAGCAAACAGCTCAATAATTCATACGCTCTCCGACTTTAGCTGTGTGCTCAGCGTCTGTGCCCTGACTTAAGAAGAGGCGTTCACCTCAGTAAACCGCATGCCGTTCCTCCCCTGTGCCGTTTGTACATTGGTCATTGTTTTTAGGAGTGACACGTGTTGTTGTCTTCTCTCGTTTCCCCTCAGGTTTGCGGTTTTGTGGGCCTCTATTATAACGTGATTATCGGCTGGAGCATCTTCTATTTCTTCCAGTCTTTCCAGTATCCACTGCCTTGGGCTGAGTGCCCCATCCAGAGAAATGGAACCCAAGCTAGTGAGTCGATAAAACACAAGACACTGTGCAATACGCAGCTGAAAGGATAATAGAGATGTGCAGCAAAAGACTGTACAAAATAGCTTTTTATTGTAAAGCCCTTGACATCAAGTAGAGGAAAAAAATGAATACTGCAGAGACCCCTGCATAGTTCCATATTCAGCAAAGTATCTCAGCAGATGCAGACACACAGGCAGCCCAACACTATGCAGGGCGCTGCTTAAAGCTGCAGAACGTGTCTTTGCACTGTAGCAGCTTCCTTCGCTGTGGCTGTGCAGTCAAGATGCGGCGTCCCTGCCGGCTAACAGACAAGTGGTTTTGCTGTCTCCATAGCCGGGATTTCCCTGCACCTCATCCTACAGAGCAACTGTGTTGGCGAAGCCTGTCAGATATTATGACCCGGCCAACGGTGTCAGTACCGCGAATGGCTGGAGGAGCACACAGGCTCTGGCAGAGTAAAGGGCATCAGCTTTCATTAGCATTTGAGGGCAGGATGTCGGCTCTGCTTATGATTATGAAAGCAGTGGGGATGCTGTGGAGCGTCCAGTAGGATTTAGTTTAGCTATGTGAGGAGGTGGAAAATACAGTAACAGGATACATTTACACAAGTAATGTTCCAATTATGATGTTACTGGAGTATTTCCATTTTATTCTACTTTACATTATTGTCCTTTATACTCTATTACAATTATCTGACAGCTATAGTTACCATTTACTTTGCAGATTATGACTTTACACTGGAAAATAATCCATATCAGGGCTGCAACTTATTTTAATTATTAATGTTTTGTCTACAAAGTGTCAGAAAACAGTGACAACTTCATAGTGCCTGTTTGGAACCTGGCAGGAACCAGCAAATATTAATTGGAATATAATAATATAATTTTGTGTTAAGAAATTTTATCAATTCTTTGATTGATGTTTTCAGTTCACATGTCCACATGTAAGTCATTTTTGTCAATTACTGATCTTGAAATACAGTGAAATTATTTCAGTAAACATATTTCAAGAGTCACTATTTTGAAATATTTTGTTGCATTGAATCAAGAGAAATTACATCCATTTTACAAAAAACTTGAAAAGATCTTAATTGATCTGTTTTGGAAACTTCTTGAAATAATCTCACTGCATTTTGAGATTTTTTTTTCTTATTCCAAGACAGTGAGGTATTTCTGACTCAATATTACGTCAGAATGATTTATTACGACTGAGATTTTTGCATTTTTTTGTATACAAGAGTGTACATGTGTAATTAGCTTCAAATATAAAATATTGCTTACATATAATGATAATAATAATAATAATAATAATGGTTGTTTATTGTTACTTTTACTTGTTCTGATTACTTTCCACCACTGCGTATTTACAAATGTATATCTGACAGATAAAAGAAACATTTTAAGTTTCCTGTAAAACCTTTCACCAAGTTGGGAGTCCATTTATCTGATATATGTGCAGACTTCACTGTCGAAGCATTGTTTATGTCGTTTCCCTCCCTTTCCTTGTTGCTGTTGTAGTCGTGGTGCCTGAGTGTGAGAAGAGCTCAGCCACCACTTATTTCTGGTACCGGCAGACTCTCAACATAACCAGCAGCATCGATGACACCGGCGGCCTGAACTGGAAGATGACCCTGTCCCTGCTGGTGGCTTGGATCCTGGTCTGCATGGCTGTCATCAAGGGCATCCAGTCCTCTGGGAAGGTACGGGGTCTCCATGGCTTTGCAGCAGGGGCTGAGCCTGCAAACTATAGAGATTAACTCTGTGCCTTTAACTCTAAATTGTGTATAAGGACGTACACAATAAATAATTTCATCAAAAGATTTGAAATGATATTTTTAATCACTGATTCATCCTTATCAGTGAGTATTTTATTCACTTTGCTAATGCTTTTCAGTCAAAGGCAGTATGCTAAAGCCTGTCATCAGCACTTGACTATTTTTTGGATCTCATCTATATTATGGAAGAGAGAGACATGCAACATTAATAAGCTTAAACTGAACCAAGCAAAGACTTGTTCAGGATGCAGATGGAAAATGCTCCGTTTGGCACCAAACGTAACAACATCCTGTAATCTTGATCCAGAGAGTGAGTCAGAAAACCACAGCGCAAACATCCAGCCCACAGTTTCAATAGGAAAATACACAGCAGAGAGCAGATCGCCAAGGTCTGACACGCTTTTTTAAACACTAAATTTAGTAATCCAATTATCATAGTCCGTGCTGCAGTGGTTCCCCGAAATGCTGTATGAAGGATTTTTGACTCATCTCCCCAAACCTCAAGGAGTCTTCTTCACATTTGGTAAGACTTCACAGATTCGGTGCCAAGCAAACACAAAGCAGGTTTGGGATTTATTTATCGTGTGTGTGTGTGTGTGTGTGTGTGTGTGTATGTATTGTTGCAGTTCCTCCTCCATGTGTGAGGCCTCAGAAAAGCGTGTCCATGGCAACGCTGTGTGATGTACTTGACTTTCTCTCTCTCTATCTCTCTCTCTCTCTCTCTCTCTCTCTCTCTCTTAGGTGATGTACTTCAGCTCTCTCTTCCCGTATGTGGTGCTTTTCTGCTTCCTGGTACGAGGTTTGATGATGAAGGGAGCGGTGGATGGCATCGCTCACATGTTCACCCCTAAGGTGAGGCGAAAAAACATTGGTGCTTTTGACCAACAAAAGAGGCAAAGCTAACAGAGGGCTATTTCAGCAACTGGCGGAAATTTACAGAATAAAGAAAACAGGTGATGGTTGGCTGTGGTTCTCCAAAATGTAATCGTGGTGTGTTAGAGGGGAAAATGTAGTCTCAAGCTTGCTGCTGTTTCAGTCCCAATCATTCATTCATGGACTGTTAGCCAGACACATATGTAATTTAAATGACATTTTGTCTATGCAAGCTGTTCAGCCATAAGTGGCTGATGGTTTCAGCTACTTTACCACCAAGGCCATTCAGATCCACTCCTAGAAAATGTGATTAATATCCACATTATGTCAGGTTTTGGGTTGATATCTCCCTCTAGTGGTGAATGTCTGTGGTTGCATATAAAAAAAGGAAACTGAATAGCATCATTACTAACTGTGAATTACTGCGCAGTTACTTTTTTATTTGCTCTTAATGTGGTTGGACTGTCGGCTGACAGATAGAAGAAGGTAGAAAACAACGGAAAGAAGAGAAACATCCATGGATTCATTGCTTTTACAAAACTCATCATCAGGTCGTCATCACTGGTCTGATAATGCAGTATACTGTATATTGCAACAGGGGTAAACTGGATTTGTCGGTTACGACTGCATTATGAATCATGAAAACTAAAAAGCTAGCTTAAAGAACTTACACTTTTAACTGAATTATTCTTTAATCAATGGTCAGTTCCCACATATGTGGTTCTTGTCTACGGGTTCAGGGTTTCTGGACCAAATGCAGACAAACACGAGGGAGGTTGGTGCAAAGGAGGTATTTAATAACCAAACAGACTTACAGGTAGATGATGTGAACTGAAGCGCTGGTAAGGAAACAAAAATCTGAAAAATCCACTGACTGTAGTCAGAAACTCAGGAAGAAGAAAAGAAGCACAAGGAAAAACCAGGAGAAGTGAACAGCAGCAGGAGACACTGGGGAAACTCAACAGGAATAAAACAGACAAAGGGACAAAGACAAAGGGGAAGACAGAGACTTAAATAGAAAAGGGAGGTGAGGGCAATAGAACACAGGTGAAACACATTAGGGCGGGGCAGGGAAACAGGGCAAAGACAGAAAGTAAAAACAACCAGAGACACACAAGGAAATCTACAATGACCGAACAAGAGTCCAAGCTAATTTAAAAAGTCCAAAAATAAATTGTCCTCTAGGGCCAACCATGACAGTTCTGTTATTACAAATACATGGTGCATGACCAATCATTGCTCAGATCTGCAGAGCTTCATTTGAATTCTGTTCCCAATCTCAAATGTTCCAAAGATGCCAGACATGGTGAATTACAGGGAGAGGAGCAAAACATCTTCAAAATGTGAAAGAAAAATGCTGTCAGCTTCAGGTTGAATATATCTTTCAGGGGTTATATACAATCGCTTCAGTCAAGTGTTTAACGAGGATAAACGACAGCTCTCATATGATCTAATGATTTTTTTCATTGTTGTGTCCAGCTGGAAAAGATGTTGGAGCCGCAGGTGTGGAGAGAGGCGGCCACGCAGGTCTTCTTTGCCCTCGGTTTGGGCTTTGGAGGAGTCATCGCTTTCTCCAGCTACAACAAGCGAGACAACAACTGCCACTTCGATGCGGCGCTGGTCTCCATCATCAACTTCGTCACCTCCATCCTGGCCACTTTAGTGGTGTTTGCTGTGCTGGGGTTCAAGGCGAATGTTATGAACGAGAAGTGTGTCGTCGAGTGAGTTTGTCGGACTCTAACCGCTGCTACCTGCTACCTCACCTGTCCTTTTCACTTTAATCTTCGCTCACTAACACGTCCATCTTTTCCTCATCTTCACATTTTCCGGTGCAGCAACGCAGAGAAGATCCTGGGCTTCCTGAACACTGGTGTGCTGAGCAGAGAGCTCATCCCTCCTCACATCAACTTCTCCCACCTGTCCACCCAGGACTACGCGGAGATGTACGGCGTCATTAAGGCGGTAAAGGAGGACAGCTTCGACCAGCTTGGCCTGGACGCCTGTGTGCTGGAGGACGAACTCAACAAGGTCAGTGGCGAGAGTATGATTCTTTACGTGTGTATTCAGAAATATGCGAATAACGATCGGGATGTCAAGAAGCAGTTCATGTGGACGTGATAATACGAGGGAAGTGTTCCTATGAAAAATAACAGTTAAGGTGGAGAGCACCATTACAAGAGGCAGAATAATGTTTTCTCTGCAGGACTATTATTTTCAATATCAGGACACCTATTATCACACATATTAAACAAAATTAGAAGCTTAGTTTTCAAATGATCAACCATTTGTCTGTCGTCAGTTTGACCCAAGGTTAGGTTAGTTTCACCAGCTAGAGTTAGGGCCCTGTCTTACACCCGGCACAAAGTGCAACACAAGTGTCTTTGCTAGTTTCAGACCGACGCACTTGACATTTTCCTGTCCAGCGCCAAATAGTGAGCCAGCATGTATCTGTGCTGTTCAGCCTCATCTCTCATTAGTTACTGAGCTTCCTTTGTTTTCTCCATCATCCAGCGTTTGTAGCTGCTGCTTCATCACATATTTGTGATATATAATTTATATATATTATAATTTATGCTGTCAGACTGTTCTGCACAGTGGATATTATACTGGAGATTTTTCTCTCTGGTTGGTATCTTCTTTAGGACTTTAGCATTGCAGGTAGTTACAACCATTCATAACTGATAAAAGGGAGTATTATTGTAAAATGTAAAACACATCACCATTTATTAATGAGTTACAATAAGGCTCCTTTTACCAGTTATAAATGGTAGTAGCTAAATAGTAGGATTAATGAGTAGTAAGCATTAACTTGATCTTGCCTAATAGTGAGCCTGCATCAATGTATGAAAACTGTTATAACTTGTTTATAATTGTCTATTTAAGATTTATAAAGGGTTAACAACTGAATTAATAAACTAATTATAAACCATTTATAAATCCTTTATAAGGGTCTTATTGTAAAGTGGAACCATTTTAATGCACCTGGCCATCGTATAACAGCTTGCCTTTGTTGGCATCTTCTTTCCCAGATGTTTTGGACTGACACCCCTAAAACCGAAGCAATTGTCTTTTTGCACCAGATGCATTGGTCTGCCAGTTTTGAGCCGTCCAGCTAAAGTGTGATTTTTGCCCCGTGTCATTTGTGTGTCCATTAACTTCTTCAGTTCCAATTTATGTTGATATGCTCACAACTTCAAGTCAAACACGGTTTTAGTTATTAGTTTAGTTTGCAGATCATCATTCATGCTTCTCTTATTTTTGTGATGTTGATATACGTGTAATGTACTATCACACTCAGAGTACGTCTGTATGAGCTCGCCACCTTAAATGTACGAGAATTAATGATCCTAGAGATGGAAGTTAAGCGGGTGATTTTCCCCCCTTGACCTCTGTGAACCTCTTCCCTTCCTCCTCTCCATCATTCAGGCGGTTCAGGGCACTGGTTTGGCCTTCATCGCCTTCACGGAGGCTATGACACATTTCCCTGCCAGTCCCTTCTGGTCCGTCATGTTCTTCTTCATGCTCATCAATTTGGGGTTAGGAAGCATGATCGGCACCATGACCGGCATCACCACACCCATACTGGACGCTTTCAAGATCCGCAAGGAGATCCTGTGCGGTGAGTCTTGATTCTGGTTACTCAGATCAAATTGAAGTATTTCTGATTCTGACTGTTTTGTTCTCCTCCCCCTCAGTGGTTTGCTGTGTCATTGCCTTCCTGTTGGGCCTGCTGTTTGTGCAGCGTTCAGGGAACTACTTTGTCACCATGTTTGATGATTACTCAGCTGGTTTGCCTCTCACTGTGGTGGTGATCCTGGAGAACATCTCTGTAGCCTGGATCTACGGCACTAAGAGGTAACACGGCTGGATGTGTGGACTGAAGCCATATTTGGATGTAACTGATTTTCGGGCAACACGTTTTGTACCAGGAGACATTTGCAATGTCTGATTTGTAAAGAGAGCTCTGTGATCTGTTTCAAAACTAGCCAGGTGGCTTATCACATCATAATCGCTTCCTCCTTCATTCACCACAAATCAAAATAATTTTTCTTGTCACCCAGAGTCTGCCTAATCAAATTTCCGTGTGCAGAGGTTTGTGGATAGTGGGTGTTGCTCATGTCAGCACAGAGGCATTTGGTTTTTATTTGGTTTGTGGTGTTGAAAATGTGTCAAAAACTGTATTTGAAAAACTCAACCGCGAAGTCTAAATACCAAATTACATTGTCACTGTGGCACTGGTTATGTCGAATTAGGCTCCAGAAACAAAGAATGTGTTTTAAGTGTACACACAGTCTTTGACTCCAGCTACATCAATCTGACAAGCACAGATCACTTGTTCTGTATATGAACCAATTAGAAGCAGGAACTGTCTGAGGATGAACCTATACTGCTTATAATTAGCAAATGAAATAATATGAGGCGTGGCCATTAAATAACGAGACTGGGCTTATGCAAGTCTCATTATTTAACAGCCGCACCTCATATTAGTTATTTATAAATGTTTCTCTTTTATATAAATGGTAGTGACCTGTCAGCACTTTCATTACAACTACACACAGAGAAATATGTTCATGTTTATTGTGCGTTCACTGTGAGTTACAAACTAAAACCTCCCAAAAGCTACCAGAACACTGGCCGCAGAGAAACTGTCTCAAAGCCACGTAAATACAGATGTTGACAGAATTGCTCGAATTTTTTTTCCAGATATTGTTTTTACAGAACAATAAACAAGAGGCCTTTTTTCACAGCCGACATGTTGACTTAGTAGGAAAAGCACAGGCGTTAGTGATAACTCCATCAATGGCTCTGTGCTACTCAAGTGTCCCAGTAAGCCAGGAACTGAAGCAGCTAAATGGAACTCAGCCGTCATTCCTGTGTTTCGTGCTCTCGCCACGTCAACATGTCAGCGATGGAGAGGTTTATAGAGACGCGTTCTGACGACGACTTGTATTCTTCCATCACAGGTTCATGCAGGATCTGGAGGACATGCTTGGTTTCAGGCCGTTTTCCTTCTATTACTACATGTGGAGGTACGTGTCTCCAGCTGTCCTGGTGGTGCTCATCATCGCCACCGTCATCGAGATGGCGGTCAGTCCCGCGGGATACAACGCCTGGGTGGAGGCCGAGGTCGGTGTTCAGCTTCTCCCGTTTATGAGCGTGTTGACTCCTCGCTTCTTGTCTCTCTTTTTCACACCTCTTTGTCTCCCCCCTCCCCCCCCTGCTAGGGCTCAGAGCGTTTCGAGAAATACCCTCCCTGGGCTTTGACCATGGCTTACGCCCTCATTGTTGCGGCCATGCTGCCTTTGCCCATCGTCTTCATCGTCCGCCACTTCAACCTGATCTCAGACGGCTCCAACAAGCTGTCCGTCTCCTACCGCAAAGGCATGATGAAGGACATCTCCAACCTGGAAGAGCAGGACGAGCAGCGCTTCATCCTCAGCAAGAACCCCAGCGAGGCTCCCTCCCCGATGCCCGCCCACCGCGCTTACCTGGGCCCCGGCGGCACTCAGGAGATGACCAACACCAACTACGGCACCAGCACCAAGACGGGCTACCAGAACATCGGCTCGCCCGAGTCTGAGCTATGATCCACTGAGCTCACAGATCCTCCCGTCCATTAAACCCCGGCCCAGCTTGGAGAGAGGGAGACAGAGGAAGAAAGGGAGGAACAGAAGTCAAGAGGGAGAGAAAATTCACTGCCGATTGTTGCAGCGTTCATCACACCTTAACCCCCAGAGCTGAATCCCTCTATCCCCCCTTCTCTGCTCCATCGCTCCCCGCCCGTGGTCCTTCCCTTCTTCCCCGTCATAGGATCCGTGCTGTTAACCGACTGTCAATCCCAGCTGAGGTGAAGGGATCATGGGAATGTGAGTCTCACCTTATTTTAACCGGCTTTTCCATCTGTCAAGGTATTACAGAGGCAGAAAGAGAGGGACGGAGAGGGAATGAAGCTTAGGAAGGTCCAGCGTGGGCTTAGATACAGGCTTTGCTTTTGTAATAAGCTCTTTGAAGTTAAGGTGTGTGCAATGCCAAAATGATTAATGTCGTACTGAAATGTAATCCCATGTGTTTACGAGTCTGGAGAAGGTTATTTTTGAGACAGCTGGATGTTCCTAGCTCTAGGAGATCGTCATCTTACTCTTGTTCAGTTGAGGATTGTTACTTGTGGGCACAGGATGGAAGGAGACTCAGAAAAAAATAAAAATCACTGTATCACTGTATGAGAACATCTACATCTACAGTGTGTAACAAAACTCGATTACAACTTCATCCATAACAGTATGTAATAAGTGATTATGATAGTGTACAGTGTTACAAGCACATTATATCTTTAAGTTTCTTGTGCCTATCATGCATCAGCAATAATAAGCAGTAAAAGTAGGATCCTCATTAAACTGTGGATCTCCTTCTATCCTCATTGCTCCCACCGATGTAGAATACTATACATATGTGTTGTGCAATAGTCTGAGATGTCACCGTAAATCATGTATATACACTGCAGTAGTGCAAATCGAGGGAAAAACTTTTTGCCTCTTCATCACTTCTCCACGAACACTGAAGCACAGACGCCGGCTATCGTTAGGAAATCTCCGAGCCTTAACACAGAGCAGCACTTTTCTTTTAAACAATCTTCTCCTCGATAAAAACAAGGCTCCGGAGTTGTCGCCAACAGCGCTGTACACATCGTCTCTTGTGCTGTTCCAGTCGCAGCTGGCCTAGACAAAGCTTTTCCATTTTAATCAATCATTTTAATCAAGCGGTTCCATTTTAATCAATGGCCTTAGAAGGGCAGAGGTGGCGATGCACGAGCACAGATAAGCAGAGCGGCTTGTTTTTGACGCTCGTCTGTCTCTGTGTTAGGGAGGCAGACGGAGAAGGGATGGGTTTTGTGAGTTTTGTCGTTGTGTACGTGCAGATGTGCATGTGTGTTTGCCGTCTGCCCCTGAATGAGAGCTCACGGTGACCCAGCCCGTTTAAAAATAGAGCCATGTTACCCAGGGGAAGCCGTGGCAACGCACCATAGATACGGATCCTCTTCTGATGTGGAGGAGGAAGAGGACAGTGGACACCTCGCTTTGTCTGCTGCACCTGCACGGCCGTTTGTTCACCAATACAGAGATGAGACATTTTACCGTCAATGTCCCACAAGGATATCTCTCTGATGTTGTCTCAGCGCGTCGAGTAAGAGGTTCACTGCCATGCTGCGCTGTGGATGAATCATACCTCATCCCCGAGTGACAGGTTAATGTTTAGGGTTAATTGTTGTACATTCCTCAAATTGTGACCACTATGGACATCATTTCATAAGCACTTCAGTCCACACTTTGATGTCTTTTTGTGAACCAAGGCGTGGAAACTAAAGCCTTTTTTATTTTTTATGTATAATATTGTATGGCGGTGTATGTTTAGGGGTGTAATGTGGGAAACGTACCATGATTTAACTGTGTGGAATAAGTGGTAATACATGATTTTCACCACTGGGTGTCTCTGCTCGTCAGCGGAGGAGACAGTGACGTGTGGCCCCTCCCTGCTGAGACAACACCAACACTTGAGACTGAACAGATGTAGTGTGAAGCGGAGTCAGTCACATTGTTTTGGTGCCTGAACAGCGTCTCTGTTGTCTGTTTTGCCTTATTGGTTTGTCATTTTGTTTCCTTAATAATGTCGTGTGTTTATGTGTTCATGTCTAGTTTGGACCAACGTCTCTTCTCATTCACTTGAGCACTTTAATTAGATTAATGACCCTGGAGTTGTTTGTAAAGCACACGGCTCACAAAAGCTTTGTGGAGTTTAAACATGAATCATAAGAATGCTGTCCCATACGGTGTATATGTATACTGTATATATGTATGTACATGGAGAGAGAGAGAGAGAGAGAGAGTAGAAGGGCTAAATGCAAATGAAAGGCACAAGACGAATGATGTTTCACAAAAACTATCTATGTTATCACAGAAAATATTTGTCTTTGCACACAACTTTTATTGCATTTTAATCTGGCTTCTTATGATTTTAAATTTTCTTGGCCTTGTTTTCATGCCAGTGTTGACTGATGCAGTGCTGACCCGTCACTATGTGCTGTAATATGTGGCTTCTAACATGTGGCTGTGATATATAGCTGGGTATAAACTAAAGTGATGGTGACATAATAGAATTCATTACTGATCGACCATAAAAGCACGTATAACGTCTATTTTTTCCACTGTCTTTTATAGATTGTATTTTCTTTAACATTGTGTCGTCACATATTTTGTAATAATGATAATAACAATAAAAGCATTAGCGCTATAAGGAAATGAACCACTGTGAAAACATAACTCTGGCCACATTAGTCTCTGAATCAGGGGAAAAGTGGCTGCTCTCCCTTTTGAACAAGACGTTACAAATGAGCATGTAGACATTATTAATGTCTTCAGTTGCTAAAATGTAGCATAGACTTACTGATCTTCTGTGATAATATATCAGATGTTTTTTGTAGTTTTGTTTTTTTGTTTTTGGCCTGGAGTTAAAGCACATTTAGCGAAGCACAGGAACATGAGCACAATGGAGTTTCATGTCTTAGTAGCAGTGAAATTCACCAGTCAATGAGCTCAAAATACTGTGAGTCAGAAACTTGTAGATCATCTTAGTTATGGTCTGATTCCTGCATCCTCCGAGAGGTGGCTGGAGGATAAAAGCTGCACTCTGAAATGCACTGCACTTCACAGGAAGCTCAACTGCACCACCAGTTTCTCCTTCTGTAGCTACAGACCGATCTGCACAGTACAGAGACCATAGATGACCAACTCCAGCTAATACTGATGTGGTGGATCTCACACAAAGAGAGCACAATCACAGCGCACCAGTTTGTACTTTCCTTTAGCAATGGTAGCGTTCACAGCTATAGGTAGGAGTTATACATCCCCTGTTTCCACCCCAGGCACAGCAGGTCAAGCTGTTGAAATACTCTGTGGAAAAAACATCTTCTCATATTGGTTGACATTTGTTTGCTACTAATAAGGTATTGACATTTAGTATTGATATTTCATATTTATTATCGGAAACAAAGACTCCAACTCCAGGGTCTTTTTGTCTGGTCCATGTGTCGGCTGTGTTGCATCACGTACTACAAAGCAACTTCTAGACCTTAACTCAGTTCAGTTGCTGAGATTAACTCAACAAAAGTAGAGTAATAGTGTATTAATTTAATTGTGCAAATAGTCTTTATGTGACCAAACCATAGTTATATTTATAGTATTTAAGACGATGTATTTAATCTGTACATATCGATGTACATTCTGATAAATTCACACTGAGTATCTATAGTAAGAGTGACAGGGAGTATACTTGAGCTGTAAATAATAATTGTATATTTTGAGATATTTTTTGATTTTTGTACTGTAAGTAATGTTACTTTGGTGTCTGTTGGTTCGTGGTGTTAGTGTGTGGTTGTTCTCAATCAAAATAGCTGAGCAACTGTGGCCGTGCGTGTGTGCGTGTGCGTGTGTGTGTGTGTATATATGAGTGTGTGTGTAAAGTATATGTAGGTTTTTTGATGTTTAAATGTGTGTTTTTTTCTCCTCTGTCAGTGTTGTGTGCTGCTGATCTAATCCAGTAGATAAAATCCTGTCGTTACAGTGAACTGGGACCACTAATGTAAGCAATCTCTCCTCTGTGTTTCTCACTGGAACTGCAGTGGCTTCCAGCACAAAACTGGCAACACGATCAAGAAGAAACGTTTAACTCTAACAGTCAGACAGAAACTTTAGTTTTTTGTTGAAGAGAATGAAACTGTACAAACATGATGTATGAAGCAACCAGGAAATTAAAGTTCAAAACCACTTTTATTAAAAAGAAATGTGTCGTGTGTGTCGTTTATTCTGACTTACACGGAGGCTCAGATGCAGGGATCTGCTGCTCTGAATGCAGCTTTGTTCATAAACTAAAAACTGCTAGGTTATTGTTACAGGCTGGGTAAGTTTAAGCTAACATATAGTAGTTAGATATAGTGATCCAGCATGATGGGGTTAGGGTCAGGGCATGAATTTGTTTTTTTTCAACCCACTTTTTTGTAGCTCTAATTCAATAGCATAGTCATTTTAACTCATTTTTGGTAAGGGAACATAACCCAACGTGCTGGGTCAAACCCAAATTAGGTTACTTTTAACCCAGTGCACTGACATGACTTTAATGACTTTACTCATTAGGTTTTTAAAGCATACATTTCACTAAGAATAAATATTGTGAGCAGACACAACATTTAAAATACATTAATGCATGATGTGTGAAGAAAAAACAGACACAACATGTAAGATCATTGTGATTCTACCTGCTGTAGCCACGGCACAAACAAACAGGTCAGTTAATATCTTTTGCTGCAATATCTGACAATTGAAGAAAATTTTGATCGTCCCGAGCACTTCATCTGTATAGAGGAGAACATAATGATTTCTGATCCAAATCTCAATGTGAATTAACTGTGAATATAAGAAATGTAATTTGTCATAGAGCAAGTAAAGAGGAGGTATATGATGAAACAACTGCGTGTGAAAGAGACATGAGGAGGAAGAATTTGAAACACTATTAAAATAAAATTCTGCAATGAGAGATTACCCTCAAAAGTGATCAAGAGTGACTGAGCAGTAAACTGAGCTCAAGTATCAATTCTCATTTTGGAGAAAAAACATCAATGAACTTAAAAATGCTACGGTTTCATTTCAGTGGAAGCTCCACCTCTACAGGCTGAGTGAATTCATTAATAAGGCTCATCAAGAGATCCTGAAAAGCTGACATCAGGGAGAAAGTGTGTGTTCACCCGACAGCAGAGCGTTTTTTGTCTCTACAGAAATGGCGACCACAGTCATGAGCTGATGTTGCTCTTAATTGTTCCACTCATGTGGCTTCTTCCTAAAAACCTCCTCCAACAACTAGACTGACTGAATAGCTTGGCTGGTGTCCCGCTGAGGCAGACACTTGGCTGGAGGAGGACGCAGCAGTTTGGTCTGGTAGCCCACAGTGGTTTGCACCATCTGCAGTTTAACCTACCAAATCGCCGTGAGCTGAACTGCAGCATGTGCAGAACTGGGCTGCACAGAACCAGGCTCCACCAGCTCCGATATCCCAGCACTGACACAAAGCCGGCCTGCGGCCAGAGGCTCGGGCACGCATCACAACACGGACTAATATTATGGACTGTGGACAGGGACACATCATCTGCCTTTTGAGCTGCGAGGTCGGTCGCCTGCTGGCTCTTTACAGCTGCGGTCAGATGGTACAGATTTACATCAGGGTCATGCAAGAGACACACGAGCATCAGCGGTTGCAGTGGTGTGAAAATACTCTTGTTCCCATTCGTGATCACATGGCTCCTGTTGTTTTCATGTACTTGAGCTTGACAGATGAGTATCAGAGTCTAACTGTAGCTTCACTGCCGCTGAGTAGTGGATTTAATAAAATGCTGTTGCACTCCCACAGGCCATCTTGGGGTCTACAGAGTGACGTTACTTTAATTGATATTGGACTGCAAGGCACTGGGAGTTCTAATAAAGCAGAGAGCGATGCTGCCGCTGCCGCTGCTGCTGCTGCTCTGTTGGTTTTGGCCACACTGGTTGGGTGTGTGAATGTGAATCTGTTTGTCTCCTCAGCTGTGTCACACTTCCTTTCCTGATTCAGCTGTCCGGTGCACTTTGAAGAACATCCAACTCTTCTGTATCCTGTAAACAAATCATTTCCCCGATACAAACAGGCTGTGGTGACTTGATAATACACACACAGAGTGTATATGTGCACAAATGAATGGGAATCCCACCTGCAGGTTCCTTTATAGATGACTATCTAAAAACAGCACAAGCAGCCAAGAGGCCACTTCCCATTTTCCCACTGCCCCGCCACCTGATCCAGGAAAAGACTGTGTCGGTGGACATTTTTCACACTTTGAGCGGCGTTTTCCTGGCACATTGAGATTGCATGGGCGGAGATCCATCAGTCATATTCTCACATGGCTCTTTCAGCTGCTGTCAGCTTCCACAGCAGAGGCCAGATGGTCCCGTGCGAGGCCTGTTCAGAGGACTGACCCGACAGGCCACCACAGCTCATTACTGTTTGACCAGCTTGTCTCACTGCAAACAACGCTGAGCTTAAACAGCATTGTCAGTGAAGGGGGCTACATGTTGCTCAATAGAACAGACAGTGATTTCATGCTATGGAGAAGGATGTTTTTTTTTCTTCTTCTTTCCTTTAAATCTGATCAGTCTCAAAGCTCTTAACATGGATCTAAGCATGTTTGTTTTTAACATCGCGAGGTGACACGTCAGCAGGTTGGAGGGATGTGAATGTTTGCCCATGTCAGTGTAAATCCTGAAGCTCGACAAAACCTCCCTAAACTAATTAATAATTAATTAATAATTCAGTAAGTTACTGACAAATGCTAAACAAATAAAACAAAAGCAGGTTTGGTCATATTATCTAATGCTTTCTGACCACCACATTTAGACTACAGGCACAGCAGGTATTTTGTGACAAGGAAACACTGAGCACATGGTTGCATTGGTGACTTTCTCTTTTTTGACCTATTGAAAGTGTTTTCACCTGATTTAGCGTTCATGCTTCTATAAGACTCAGGATGGACAGTTTGAAAAAAGTGGTTGTAACTCTATAATACATTGTCTGATCTTCCTCAAACCTGGTCAGATGATATTTAACACATTGATGATGCTTCACTGTGAAAATTGTGAGTTTTCGTTGAACGGCGTGGCTCTGGCGGTGTGGCGAATTTTGAATTTTTGCCATGAAACAGGAAGTTGCTATAAGTATAATATACTCTGTCCAAGCTTCACATGTTTGATGAGAGTCCCACACTGAAGACATGTGCATGCTACTATGATGTCATTGTCATAGCGCCACCTAAGAACAGGAAGTAACCCTTGAGTGACAGTCATCATTTGAGTTACATGACATTTTCGTGGTTCACGACAGGGTGAGGGCCTGCATATCGCCGCTTGCAGCTTTAATCAAACTTGCAGCCCCATCCAATGCTGACTCAAGTGACATCACTTGAGGCTACTTTTACACAGCCCCCTCTGGAACTGCAAAACTTAAAACTTTATGCAACTTTTTTCAAGTAGTACTCCCCAAGACCTATAAACAGACTATGATGTGGAACATTTGTGCTGTAATGTTAATGTTAATGTTCCCCATTAATAAGAAACAGGTCGTAGAACTGATATTAGCAGAACTGATGTCCCCAAGTTAGAGAGTCTTAAACCTTGATGAATGTTTCTCATGCAAATGACTTAAAAAAAAAGGCTGAAAACTGATGTTTAAATATGTACACAGCCAGAAATGTCATCATACTACTGTAGTGAAGAGTGAGTAGGTGAAGTGGTGGGGGAGCAGTTGTAATCAGCTGGGAGACTATTTGGACACAGAGAAACAGGTAGAACAGGTCATTACAGGCGGCTGTTTCCGCTCCGTTTGTTTTTTCCTGTTGGATGAGCAACAAGTTGCGCACGAGGCTTCATGCTCTGCTGCGAGAGCTGGAGAGGTCAATTATCTGACGCAGAGTGAAGGGAAGCAGGAAGCAATGAGACGGCTTTAAGAAACATCCAAATTTATCTTGGAACATTTGTTTTTTCCATAGTCTATATATAAAAAAGGGTTTATCGTCAATATAATCAGACTGATGCGTAGAGGGATATAACTGAGAAAACACTGATCTGTACATTAGAGTACACAGTAGTGTTAACTATAATGATGGAGCAAATAATCCTTCAGCACAGACCATCTCACAGAAAGACTTCAGAGCTGAGGGACATGGACCACAGCAATTATTTCCACACTCAAGCCCTGCTGGACCACAACGCACCTTGTCTTCCTGGATCCCAATTAGACGGTTGAGGCGACTGTGGCCCCACACACCCGCTGACAACCAGCTACCTTTAACAACTGCAGTGTCAGAAGTGTGAAGAGGAGAACCTTTCATGTTTCATTTGGACCGCAGCCTGTGCTGTACTAACTGAAGATTGTGTTTTTAACAAGTGCATTTTTTTTTACCAAAGCAGAGCTAATTGAGCAGGTAAAAGCAGCTGTTGATGGACAGACTTTAGCCTTAGCCTACAGTATGTGAACACAGGAATCTAAAACAAAACAACGCTCCATTACAGAGAAAAAGCTTGGTCACTGTTGTACAGCCGTAATGTTCACGTACACATACAAAGTAGTTCCAGTCATCTTCACATATATGTATACATATATAAGCTATATGTGTCTGTGAGGCTGAGGGGTCACAGGAAGACTTTTAAAAACCACCAGGAAGAGAGAGGGGGAGTGCAGAGATCACAGGATCCATCAGAGGTAGCAAACAAGCCCATGGACAAACACCGCCATCTGACTGCATCACTCATTTCTTGGTAATATGGAAGTCTATGTGGAAGACATTTGTTTTAACACTTAAGGCAATTACATTTAAATCTCTGCAATTACTCACTACACAACTGTATTTATCATTTTTAATCCCTTAACATCGAGTTTTCCCCTTAGCAGCTTAAAGGTTGGAAAAATGATCACATCATATTCTGTCTGTTCATTCTTAAAACAAGAGGTTCTGTAATGAATTAGTTCTAATTTGTATGGAAACTTTATCCACTTCTATACAGAGTTAGTTTTCATTATGAAGGCTTCTTTATGAGAGTAGTCGTAATAGAAGGCAGCATTCCTTTAGTAATCTAAGAAATAAGGACACTGATAAATATGAAGATATCTTGGCTAACTAATAAACTGAAATAAATAATAAAATAATAAAACTAAAATATCAAGCCACCCCATACTTATGTTTTTACTATTAGAAATTTTTTCAGGCTCAAAAATTCAGAATGAAGGTTTTTTAACACACAAAGTAAAAAAAATGTTCAAGCAGAAACAAAACATTACTCATCCAAAGCAAAGACCAGACCGACGAGCAGATGGAAATATCGACGAGGCTTCCTGGGGTGGGCGTAGGGACAGATCTGGCAGCAGGCCGTAAGATCTCTGGAAATATTTGGAATCAGTTCATTCTTTCATTTTCTTCTCCAGCAGCGCTTGGCAGGAATCTTGTAATTCAAGATTATGATATTGATCTCACTTAATCGAGATTCTTAACTAAAAATACAACATCCTATCACAGTGACGACTCACACCAATGTCACAGGCAGACATATTGTATTTTCCTCTTGGGTGATGTTTACCTCTGATTTCCAGAAGAGAACCTTTTCAAAAATGTGGGAAATTGCTTTTAACTGTAAGAAATGGGTTTGTGGTTGCACTTTAAAACACTGAAAGACAAAAGAGCTCACGCTGAATGAGAATTTGTTTTTCGGTTATGTTCAAAATGAACCATCCGCACAGATTTTTTTTTTTTTTTTTTCCAATTCTGTGACAGATGATCACCGGAGATGGAGGATGATTGTCCCACATTGGGAGGGCGTGAAGTGTAAGGTATTGTTGTCTCCCTTTTGTGAGTCTTCAGATGGTTGAAGAGGCCAATTTGTTGCACTGATCACCGCATTGATTGAAGCTGCTCCTATGGAGATCCTCATTGGTTGCCATGGTTTCAGGTCTACGCTAAATCTGTCTGTTGACGCTGCCTCACAGCAGCTTTTGCTCGCACCAGGCAGGTTGGCGTGAATGAAGGGAGAGAAATCACCACCTATGAAGAAATGACTACTGTACAGACATGATGCTGCAGGTAAACTTGTATGTCTAGTCTTTTTAGAGTTTCGTTATATCAACAGATTTAGCTGCAAGAGCTAAAGTGTGTTTGAACATTTCCTTTTGATGGATGTAAATTGTTGTTTTTTGTTTTTTTGTTTTTTTTTTACAAAGCTGAGACAAAGTTCAATTCATTCATTGGTCTAATTTTAGGAATTAAAGCTGGTTGTCACTGCTATGTTATTTTTTTAATTCTTTTAATTTCTGGGATTTTTACCAGGACACAATGTGACTTTTTGGCTTCAGACAGTCAAGTCCGAGTAAGTTTGCTGGCTCCTCTCCCACTTGTGCACGTCAACGTGCTAAAACACAAAGGTAAACATGTAAATGGTTTTCATCACAAAAACAAGCAGAAATCACACTGTAGCTTCCCAGAAGACGTGTTCTGGTATGGTTTGGTATGGTTGAATTGCGCTCGTGGCCCCATTGCACTTGCCCAATGAGATCTTAAAGCAGGTGTCCCAAGAGAGTCTTGAAAATGAAGGGAAATTCAAAGTATTATCTATGGCCACAGGGGGCACAGTTGAACAAAAGTTAGTTTTGTGCTAGAAGATTTAACTTACCTGCAGTTGTGTTGAGTCATACAGATAGTTGTCATTTAATTTGATCAGATTTTGAGTATAGAACAACTTTCTGTAGAAATAGTCCCTGTAAAACTGTCGACAGTGAAGCCTCAGGACTATCCAGAGTACCAGGAATTCTGTTTCCATCATCATTTTAACTTTTTAAAAATATATTTTTAAAATATATTTTTACAAAGAAAATCACTTCAATTGAAATTCCATTCTTCTAAATTGTATTGGGGTTGCAGCTTACATGAAAACCCCAAAGGTTGTGCAAATAAAAACAAAACCTTGGCTAGATAGCACTCAGTAAATGGGATTTTTAGAAATGCTGCTAGGCTTCAGGGACCACGTTGATCCGACACAAACATCTTGACAGCTATTGGATAGATTGCCATGAAATTCTGCACATGGTTCCCAAATTCCCATCGGTATCCTAATGATTATACTTGGCTCAGAGTAAAATGTCTCAACAACTACTGGATGATGCCCCATGAAATTCATCATCTTCAGAGAACGACGTGTAATAACTTTCTCTGGTTTTTCATCTAGCGCCATCACCTGGTCAGAATTTAATCTGTTCAATACTTTGTTTTATGACCGAATACCTCAAAGACTGAGGACATAGCCTCAGCTGTACTTCCTGTTTAGTGCCCCCTAAGGTGACCCCCCAAACTGCGTCAGTACAGTCTGTGTGAATGCGGCCTTAGTCTTGTTCGTAATATGTTGTTTGGTCAGATCTCCAGCTCTTTCTGTCACTCTGGCAAATACCTTGGGGAGTCTCCTCTGACCCAGCTTGAAGTCAGATAATCTACCAGCAAAAGCAGATTACTTCACATGGCTGAAATTAGCAAATAGACAGCAATATCAAATATTTAACAACTATGCATTGTATACTGAGCAGCCAATAATCCCTTGATGAATAACACTGGCGCCTTAATGATTCCCCACCTATCTGGGAGAGGCTTCATCACTAATGCATTAGCCATTTAGTGTGTGCTGGCCCAGTCAAAAGAGATGATTGCACCTATTCAACCATTCTGCTGGAGTGCAGCTCTGAAACAGCCCGGCCCTAATGACAGCTGAAGAGCAGTGGGCACTGATTAGACCACTGCTGAGAAACAACGCATGTTCTCATTCTCTAACTCATCATTGATTTCAGGGGGATGTAAAGACTTCATTGTCCATAAGTAATGACGTACTGTAAGATCGAAAGTTTGCTTTGTGGTTTTACTGTAAAGAGAAGATAGAGTCGGTTATATTCTAACAGTGGCGGTTAAAGTATGTGAAGAAGTGTTTTTGATGGGGAACCCATAGGAGTGATAAATATTCATTAGCTCCTACTGCTCACTTTTATTATCCATTTTTTTTAATTATTTCCTTTCAAAGTGTCAGGAAGTGACTGCATGGGAACGAGTCTAAATGGACCCAGTATTTCAGAGACTGGGGAGGGCACGGTGAAGAGGCAAATGCATGTACTAATGGCTGTTATTTCCCGCCTGTCCTCAAACATAATGGCCAAGCTCTTATACAAAGACATCCCTCCCATCATCCGAACAATCATGACTTCACTGAATGGTAGTAAAGAGCCTTAGGAGAGGCTGTCCAGACAACACTTGGTTCATAGTTTCATAAACTTTCCTGCTGCTGACTCCAGATTCAAAGCAAAGATGCACAAAGATGCACAAAGATGCAAAGATGCACATGTCACCCAGAAACAATCAGTCAGTTACTTGCCATGTCACTTGGCGTGTTATCAATGGTATTGTTTTTAAGTTTGTTCAGGACACGTAAATATTTCTTGGAAAAACTTCCCATGATTGCCAAAGTGTTTACGTGCAGTATGAGGGTTTGACTTCTCAGAAAAGCAGACTTTTTTCTTTTCTTTTTTTTTTTTGCACCAGCTGGCACAAATCCAATCAGCCAGGTCACTTGGTGAAGGTTGATTACTGGATTGTCCTCTTACGGAGCAGGAACACGACAGTTTGACAATCAGGAAATGTGAGAGGTAAAAGGTTGAGCACACATGGTTCAGATTGTATATAGTTGTTTGAAACACCAACACGTGTTATTCATATTTTATATGTAGATTCTTGTCTCACAAAATTTGCAAAATGACACGTGTAAAGTTTAGTTTTAATCTTGTAATGCATGTTAAATCTATGTTGTTTACAATCTACAGTCATTTTATAACATTATCCTTTATTATTTAGATTATTCTGAAATATAACAATTGTTAAAAAATGTACAGACCTTAGTTCATTTTTTAAGAAGTGTAAATGTAAAGTAATTAAACAAAGGAAATTAAAAATGTTAATTATTGAGCTTTAGTGGTGCTAATAGACTGTTTCCAGTCTTTGAGCAAAGCTAGGCTGCTGGCTGTAGCTTCATATTTACCTCAGATATCATATCATATTATATCATATTATATTATATTGTATTATATTATATTATCAGTAGTAATAGTAGTATCACAAGACAATAGTTCCAAAAATGTCAAAACTATTGCAAGATGTTTTGCAACAGGAGGACAGGAATCCATACTTGTATCCTGTTTGCTTTGGAAACACAACTGTATGAACAAGATTCCGCATCATTAATCCAGACGCCACTTCCTCATAGTTTCCTCCCTCAGTCGAGGCCGAATGAACTTAAAATGAAATGGACCTTCTGCCTGGCCTTTCCACCGGCTCACAACCCGCACCTCCATCACTCATTAAAACGTGGACGCACAGCATCATCTGGACAGCTGACGGAAACAGATAGCATATAATTATTTACAACCACAGGCCATTTATGTTCAGTCTTAAAATGAAAAAAAACACAAAGTCATTTACTGGGTTTCATGCACATGTTTTATTATTTCCAAGATATTTGTGCTCTGTGTGGAGGCATAGAGTCTGTGACTGAATCACCTGACTCCCATATGTCCTGGTGACTGGTGCTGGCCTCCTGTTGGTACTGCATACACTAAACGTCATCATTACTGTTAACCTCCACCCCCCCCCCCTCCCTCCATCCCCCCCACTCCTTTCACCCATGGATCCTCCCTCTTTACTGGTGGAACTGCAGCTGATTAGTCACCTGGGCTATGTAAGGGACTGAGGAGGATCTCTCTCTCTCTCTCTCTCTCTCTCTCTCTCTCTCTCTCTCTCTCTCTCTCTCTCTCTCTCTCTCTCTCTCTCTCTCTCTCTCTCTCTCTCTCTCTCTCTCTCTCTCTCTCTCTCTCTCTCTCTCTCTCTCTCTCTCTCTCTCTCTCTCTCTCTCTCTCTCTCTCTTCTCTCTCTCTCTCTCTCTCTCTCTCTCTCTCTCTCTCTCTCTCTCTCTCTCTCTCTCTCTCTCCCTTTTTCTGCTGCTTTTGAGATTGTCAGGGAGGTCAGTACTGTAACCTTTTCTTTTGTGTTAGTTTCAGATTTGTGGGGTTTTTTTTTGTTCTTACTAGGGTCATTTTGTTGATTATTTTGGCTCTCCCTGACATTACACTGTGCTTCTTGGCAATAAACCTTTGAAATCCTGAACCATGCAATTCTTCATCTAGATTTATGTTATTCCCCTTTCCCCTAGACCAGTGCCAGTCATCACACATTACAGCCATCTTCAGCTGCACATAAGATGACCTTTAACCGGACTTGAAAATCTAACAGCAAATTCAAATAAAGTGCTGGTGTGTTGCTGGTGGTCTCATCATTATGTGAGGGTTGGCAGAGGAGGACAGTGGTGACAGGAGGGGGGGGAGCTGATCTGATATATAGTCCACCAGGGTCAACGCTGATGGAGACGCATTCAAAGGACTGAAAGGGCAATATCAATGTTCTTTCACTCCTGGACATTTTGTTTTCCAATTTTTACCTCCCTCTCTCTCTCTCTCTCTCTCTCCCTCTCTCTCGCTCTCTCTCTCTCTCCCACATGCACACACACACTCACACATACATATACACAAACAGACAGGGGCACAGGAGAGCAGGGAGCGCTGTCCATTAGCGGCCCACAAGAGACCGGCCTTCTGCTGAGCACATAATGCTTCAGCGGCAGGGGGAACGTCCCTTTAGGATACTTGACTGAGAAATAATTCCCCTGCTCTTCACAGATCATTGCGTCTCCATCCCAGCTCACAGGGTTGGATTGGTTTCACTTAATATTTTTTGGTTTTTGTTCTTATGGTCTGTGGGCCTTTCACTGGAGGACAGTCGTGATCATGAAGCACTCTGGCAGAACGATTGTGAGCTGCTGTGAAAAATGTTGATATTTGTCGCCCTGATGACGTTGTAGTTGCAGACGAGACCGTCCTCCTCTACAAAGCTACAAGCAGCTCATTACGATCCGCGGTATGTTTCATCGTTCGACGAAATCTAGTGGTCGTGTGGGACGGCATCAGTCTTTTCAGAAAATGTCCTAAACCAACACGTTGACGCTCGGGTGACGTAGTTACAGAGCAACAATGTCCTCGAAGGGAGGAGGTCGACATGGGTGGATGGATGGGTTGACAAAACACTGGACTTGTTCTGTAACCGACATGTTTATTGTAGTAACCATGACAACGAAGGACTTCTAACTTTACCACAATGCTTTGTTGTCACATTATAAAAGGTTTAGATAGTTAGTTTGTTAATATTAATCTTTGAACAGTGATTATCTGTGGCGTGTCTCCTGCTGCCACAGAAACACTAATTCATGAGACGCTCCTCGGGGTCGTTTCAGACAGGACGGACAGATGACATCAAGTTTGCAGGACTTGTTATTGCAAACTGAAGTTTTGGTTCTAGTTTAAAAGATAATTCTGGTTTATTACTGCCTGTTTTTGTTTTTATCATTCTGTCTAGGTTACCAAGTTAACTGCAGAGATTAAGGAAGACACAAAAATTGCTGTAGTAAAGACCGACAGAGCAAGAAGTAGAAGGAGTCAGATGGTCAGACGGGTTGGAAACAAACAAACACTTAAACCAGATTATCTAAACTACTCAATTTGTATGTATGACGGGAAGAGAGCACACAAAATAATAATTATTACCTTTAAACATTTAAATCTTTAATGACGATGATGTGATTTAAAAAAAAAAAAAAAAAGATTATTTTGAAATGTAAAATTTATAAAAATGTATATATAAGACATTTGAAAGGTGGATATTATGTCCAATAGTCTCTTACAGAGTGTTGCATCATGAGTTGTGGCCTTATTGTCACAAGAAAGTTTCTCAGAGTTAACGCGTTTGACTGCTACAGAGGAAATAAATTCTTGACTAGTGACAATGAGTTGAAAGCTTCTCCTGAAGACACACCAGTCATCCGTCACAACCAATCATCTGTCGAGCAGCCAAAAATTGCTAGTATCAACAAAGATTGGAGCTCGACAACAATGAATGGATGCCAACTGATTTTTGCTAACTCTTACATTTTACAATTATCTTAATTATCCGTCAAACAGGCCAAAACAAAAATCCATGCTATTACTCAATCTGGATATACGTGACTACTCGATGTGTGAAAATCACAAGAATCAACATCCTCACTCCAGAAACAACACGACACAGGATCTTCTTCTCCCTGTGATGACGACAGTGAAGAGCTCGTATTTCGCTCCACATCCACATGAGCTCTGCAGACTAATACAGGTTTGCCCTCCGAATCGGGATGAACCTTGAACTCAGGAAAGAGGAGAGAGGAGAGGAAAGAAAAAAAAAGAAAGAAAACAGAACCCCACTGCTCCATCTGCATAGCAACCACATGGTGATTCTGTTTTCTCCCTCCTCTCATCTGTCACTAACAGGCTGGAGGAGCTGGACTTACTGAAGTCTGTCCACACTGACAGGGTCAAAGGATTCTGGCATATGTGAGACTGTAATTTTTCATTTCAACGTTTCATGCTGTTGATGCTACAAAAGCTGGTTTTGTTTTGTTTGATGGACTTTTTTCTTCTTCTCAAAAGGCTTTCAAACAATAACAACAACTTCCTACTTGAAATCTTAAATCGAAGAGAGACATAAAAGCCAGAGTCGTTTGAAAAACACTCACAACAGAGAAACAACCATTTGTTGCAAACAGATTAATGGAGCGTCTTTTACTTTAAAAGGAATGGGTTCAATAAATTGAGCCAATCTCACTTGGCATGTGTCTTCATTATCTAAGCGTCTCAGAATTTGCAGGCCACAATAGTCTGATAATGATAC